>NW_028274810.1:165724271-166027396 GCF_037043125.1 Eumetopias jubatus
TATTAATTTTTACTCTCCCCCCCCATTTTATGTTACTGATATTAGAATTTACATATTTTTATATTGTATATTTAATAACCAATTATAGTTATTTTAGTACTTCTTTTTAACTTTAGAGTTGTAAATGAAGTACATGCTACCATTATCATATTAGAGAATCTGACTTTGACAAAACTTGCTTTTACTAGTGAATTTTACATTAGCTTCATATATTTTCATGATATAAATTAAAATCCATTTACTTCTAGTTGAAAAACTCTTGTTTGCATTTCCTGTAAGAGAGAGCGAGCTAAGGATTTTGAACTCACTTAGCTGCTTCTTTTTGTTGTTGTTTTTTTGTTTGTTTTTTGAAAGTTCCCCCTTCTTCACTTCTTAAAGGTCAGCTTTTCTGGGTATAATATTCTAGGTCAACAGGTTTTCTTCCCAATATTTTTAATTATCATACCATTTATGCTGGCTTGAAAATTTACTTTTGAAAAATTCACTAATAGTCTTATGAGGGTTCCCTTGTATGTGTCCTGTTACTTTTTTCTCTTGCTGCTTTCAAAATACTTTGTCTTTGACTTTTAACAATTTAATTATAATATGTCTCAGTGTAGCCTTTTTCAGATTCAACCAATTTGATACTCTCTGGGCCTCATGGCCTGGATGTCCATTTCTTTTCCCCGGTTTGGGAACATTTTGGCCATTATTGCTTGAAATAGACATTCTGTCCTTTTCTCTTTGTCTTCACCTCTGGTAATTCCATAATGTGTGTATATATATTTATGGTATCCCATAAGTCCCCAAATCTTTCTTCATTGCTTTTCATTCCCTTTCCTTTTTGTTCCTCTGCCTAGAGAATTTCAATCAGGTGCTCTAGGTCATTGGTTCTTCTGAATGGTCAAATCTGCTATTGAAACTATCTATCGAATTTTTCAGTCACTCTTCAGCTCTAGGATTTCTGTTTGATTTATTTGTTTATGGTTTCTATTTCTTTGTTGAACTACTTGTTTTGTCCATGCACTGTTTTCCTAATTTCATTTAGTTCCTGAGTGTCTTGTGGTTCACTGAACTTCTTTAATGTGATTAGTCCGAATTCTTTGCAAGTTCATACATCTCTATTTCTTTAGTGTTGCTTATTGGAGCTTTATTTCCTTTGGTTGTGTCATGTTTATCTGTCCTTTTTGTGATTCTTGATTCCTTACATTGTATCTGCACATCAGAGGAAGCAGAATCCTCTTTCAGACTTTATAGGTTTGTTTTGTCAGTGCTTCACCAGTCAGCTCAGCTTAAGGTTCTGGACATGTTGGCTGATGGCATCCTTGGACAGGTGGAGCTTGCTATCAGGGTCTTTTTGGGCAATGCCTCTGCCTTAGCTCCAGGGGGTGGGTGGTGCAGCATTGCCTAAAAAACAGTTGAATAGTGCTGCTGGCTTGGTTCCCTGTCTAATAGAGGCAATGGGATGGACTCCACAGTTGTTCAGTTTTTCTGGTCAGGATTCCTTGATGGTCAGGGCTAAGAACTATACTCAGCAGTGGGTAGGGCTGTATATTATCTTCCCTGCCCAATGGGACAGCAGAATGGGCCCCAGGGACAGCATGTGGACATGAATTAGGTAGAATGTACACTGAATTTCTTGGCTCAGTGGAGCCACTGGTTTTGCTCTCCAACGTGGAGAGTTGCTGGGTTTGCTTTCTGCTTAAGCACCACAGTAAGTGAGACTGTAAGATGGGCTGCACAACTTTGTAGTTCTGGTTGTTCCCAGGCTGGATGAGCTGAGGGCTGTATTCAATAATAGGCAGGGCTGTGAATTAGTTTTCTGGCCTGGTAGTGCCTACTGTACGGGCTCCAAAGCCAGCAAGGTTCTTGTATGGGGATCAAATTAGGCAGAACTTGGCACCACACTCCCTGGCCTGATGGGTCACTGTCCTGCTTCTTCAGGTGGGCAGAGCCACCAGCTGGGGTCTCCACTCAGATGGGCTATATAGATACTCAGGAGCTCTGGTTTTATTTCCTGGACAGGCCAGCTGGAGGTTGTATTTTGCTTTGGGAGGGGCTACAAATTAGCTTTCCTGCCCAGTTGAGGCTGTAGAACAGGCCCCAAGGCTGGCAAAGTTCTTTGGGGACTGAATCAAGCAGAAGTGCACACTATGCTCCCTGGCCAGACAAGGCCACTGGCTGGGCTCTCCAATCAAATGCCACTGTAATCAGTCCTGTGGAGTGGGTTACACTGATTCCCAGGAACTCTGGTTAGTTTCTTGATTACACCATTTTTTTAGAAGATTTTATTTATTTGACAGAGAGAGACACAGCGAGAGAGGGAACACAGCAGGGGGAATGGGAGAGGGAGAAGCAGGCTCCCCACCAAGCAGGGAGTCCAAGGTGGGGCTCGATCCCAGGACCCAGGGATCATGACCTGAGCCAAAGGTAGATGCTTAACAACTGAGCCACCCAGGAGCCCCTGATTACACCATTTTTTAAAGGGTCTGAAGATTATATGTAACAAAGCTACCTTGTCTTAAATTCTTTAGGGAGAAATGTTCTTTCCCATTTATCTCCCCAGTTCCTTGCAGATTGCCTACCACACAGTAAGAGCTCAATGAAAGAAAATATTTCTATCATTTTTTGACCTGTGAACACAGTCTACTTGCTGGAACATGTGCCTCATCTAAGCTTAAAACCACTATGAGGGTTGGAATAACCATATCTACTTTCAAATGAGAAAACTGGGATTTTGAAAGGTTTAAACAACTTGTCCAAGATTACAGAACTAAATGGTGGTGAGCCACTGTTAGAACCAGTTTTAGGTCTGACTCTGAAGACCATGTTCTCAAGCCTCATACCATACTGCCTTAAGCTATAATAAATACAAATTGAATAAATGAATCTTCACTTGTAAAAATCTGTGTTGAAAACCAAGTATCATGCCCTGCACGAACTCCTTTAAAAGTAAAAAGTTAAAGAATAGGGGAAAAAAGACTAAAGCCAAATACAGAGCTGAGACTACTGGAGAGAGTAGATAGTAAACAGAGCAAAGGGCAGATGGAGGGGATGATGCGAAAGGAGACTGGAAAGAGTCTACGCAAGTCATGAGGACCTTGCGGGTGGGTGTCAAACTAAGGAATACATCAGTGGGCAATTACTATGGTCTGTGATTATAACATGAAGTGATCAGAATAGTGCTTCAGGAAGAGGCTGTGGGGAATAAAGTAGAAGAGGTGTCAGATGCAAATAGTTTTGCCATGATCCAGAAGGAAAGAAGTGAGCTGAGCAAAGTAAAGACATTAATAATAAACAACAAGGATTCAGCATGGGAGATGTTTAGAAATAAAACTGAGGAATGCAGCTGCTGATTGGATATGAAAAATAGAAAGGAGTCCAAAATGATGGTGTTAGAAACTGTCAGAGAGAATGTGAGTCCATGAACTAGCATGACCAAGAAGAAAGGAATCAAAAGGAAAATGAGCTTAATTTTGAAAATTTTTATTTAAAATATAAAGAACATCTGAGTAGATTACAGAGAAGTGTAAGTTATTTTTCAACATACCATCTCTTATTTTAGTGGAGACAAAGGGAAAATAAGTGAATAAAGCTGTAAATATGTATTTAATGCCTACTCTGTCAGTCCTTAGCTAGGTATTTATAGTCTAGAAGGAAAACTGACACTTAAGCTAGTGTTTATTATAATTGCTAAAGGTGACAATGAAAGCTGAGAGGGAGTAAGCATTAAGTGATTTCCATCGTTTTTACTCTCTCCACAAGGAAATCTAGAGAACAAGAGTACCAGAGAATGAGGAAGGGCTCCATGTTACTCAACACTCTTCTTATGGTGTCAGAATGCCCTGACTTTGTCTCACTTCTCTCCAGTTTTGTTATCAATGCCCAGGATTAAAGACATTGAAGACAGCTTATCAAATATAAAGCAAATGTGGAGCAAATTTACTAGCAAATGTTCCTTAGTTTGGCAGGTTGGGGGAGGATTGGCAAAATCAGAATTCAAAATTTTCTCAAACAACTAAAATAATAAAAGCCCAAAAAATATTTTAAATTGATAAATGTTTATAAACTTGTTTTCATATTCCATATGAAAAAACAACTGAGGTTTTCATTGAATCCCAAGTTCAATAAAACCTACATGTAAACCCAGGCCACATTAATAAAAGTTAAATTTCAAAATCTTGGCCAAAAAAAAAAAAAATCCATCATATTCTTTACTGGTCAGGACACATTTGAATAGTTGACTGAATTTTAGATATCTGACCTTACAGCGAAATTGGTAAACTTGAGCAGTATAAGGAGAATACCAGGAAAGATGAAGCATATAAAGAGTTATATTTTTAAAGAGTTGGATAAGGAACAGAACTGTCTTAAAGGATTTCAGGGGTAGTAATGTGGAAGAGTAATTAAGCTCACCCAAATTAGGTCCAGAGAGCAGAACTGGAAGCAGTCAGGCATTACCATTTCTCTCCATTTAAGGACAAACTTTCTAGAAAATACAGCTGTATTAATAGAATGGGCTATCACATAAGCAACTTGACTGATATTGTAAGGCATCTATCTCTAGTAAGGAAGGAAGTCACATAAAAAGTGGGAGATTGATTTTAACAACCTTGTCTGTATGGTTAGATGACCCTACATTTTCCAGAAGATCGCAGTAGTAATTACTTTCCACATGAGAAGGGAGGTATTGAATCAGTACAATGGAGAGGAAGAGCTAGAATTTAGAGTGTGGAATCCTGGATTTGAATCTTGATTCTGCCAGTTGCCAGTTGTGTCATTTTAGAAAACTGTTTCCTCATGTAAAAATGATAATGGTGTTAATACCTGCCTGACTTTATGAGCCAATTAGGTGAGATCATGTATGTGAAGTACCATGTATTACTTTTGAAAAGACACGATAAATTGCTAGTTTTTATTACTAAATATCAAAAAATTAGTCTCAAATCTTCTAATTGGGAAATTGAAACCATTCTGACCTCATTAAACTTATATTCCAGGGAAAAATTGTTTTCTTCTGCTTAGTTCAGACCAAGATCTTAAAACATCAAGTAACCAAATCCAGGCGTTAATTAAAACCTTGTGCAAATGATGTTTTTCCTGTAAATCATTCAGGATCTATTTCTTAACTTTATCTATTCCTATAAACCTTTATTTCACTCTTATCTGTTAGTACAAAAAGGGAACAATATTTGAATATCATTCTGTGTGTGAAGAGTTTATACTGTAGAATATTTCTAGAACCAATAAGTACCACATTTTTCCATTTATTCAGTTTTGGCTTTGATGTTTTATAATGTTCTTATAAAGATCAGGTCTCAGACACAGTGCTGACAAAGTTATTCTGCTCTTTCTCTTTTCCTTAGAATTATCTTGCTCCCTTAATGTTTTCCAGGCTGGAGTAGCTTTTCAGAAAAAGGAGAGGTCCCTGATACTGGTTTGCTCATAACAGAACCCATGCTAAGACAGGCTGTTGAGCCAAACAGTGGGTGCCAGCAACATGATGCAAGACCTTTGAATACACTTTCTCCAGCAAATGCCAACTCTTTTTCTGCTATTTCCAGTATCTAAACTGCTTGCCAATATATTTCTAATATACTGCTGTCTGGTTTATCTGTGAATTGGAGACAGAGCTATATTTTAACATTAGGGACAATGAATGTCCTCAAACCCCAAAGTTAAGCATTTGGTCTTCTTGTTGATAGGTACAGAATAAAGTGCAATCTGAGAGTATACTGTGTGTCAGCATCAACCAAATACCCAATTACATTACTGCTTACCCTCTCAAGTGTCAGGGATGATCTCTTATGTTTAGATTTAGTCCTACAATTAGAAATAGCAAAAGAAGTAAAATTCATAACACAAACTAAAATCAAAGTGCTAGTGTGTAATCTCTTTCTAGGGAAGCACAGTTAAGAGTTTGGGTATACTTTGTTGTTTTTTGTTTTTTTGTGGACTTCATCACTCATCTTTGGGGAAAAAAGAAAGAATAAATGTGATACTATTATATGCTTCCAAATATCTAGCAGGTATCTAATTTTTTCCCATGAAGGATTTCAAAGTTCCTATCCTTTGGGGAATTTAACTGGTTTAATGAAAAGATGAATTAAGAGTCCATATATCCAGATTCTATTCCAAGCTCTAACAAGTAACTATGTGTATAAGTAACTTGACATCTTCACAAGCTGTCTCGTCCATATAATTAGGGAGTGAGTTAGTTTAGTTATCAACTCCCCATCAGTTCAAATGGTCTGGTATTTGTTCTCTTTGGGATTCCTTGACACATTGCTAAAGATAAAAATATAAGTTGTTATTTCAAGTTAATAACCTGTTATCTAAATAAGCTGGATTTGGGAGTAGGAAAAAAAAACAAAACAAAACCCCAGAGCATTTAGGGTTGGCACAGATCAAAATGAAGTGGAACAATACAGTTGGTTTAAAGCACGTAGACAGCAAACAGAGTGAATCGTCTCCAATATGCAGCGGAAGCTTATTTATCACCTAATTTTGCCTAAGTGGATGAAATCATATACAGAGTACATCTTTTCCTAAGAGAACTAAACTCATAATTGATATGATCTGACATATTACCTATATTAAGTGGTGCTTTTTTTTTTTTTACTAGATTACAGGTTTATTTTTTATTGAAGTATAATTAACATAGTGTTATATTTTAGCTATATAATATGATTCAACAATTCTATACATTTCTAAGTGCTCATTGAGATAAATATACTCTTCCCTTTATCTATTTCACCCATCCCCTATCTGCCAAAAAGGCTCTTTTTCATGCACATTATGAAAGGAAGCATCCACTAACATTTTTCCAACTGCTATTACTCTGATAACACCAATTACATCTGTCTGAATAGCACTTTGTTTTACAGAGAGCTTTTCTGCATATTATCTCATTATTCCAAACAACTGTCCTATGAAGTATATTACCTTATCATCTTCATTTGTCAGCAAATGACAAAGGAAACTGAGATTCAGAGAAATTAGATCACAAAAGGCAAACACTTGGAGAACCCAGGGTTTCAGCCTCTTTAGAATGTATGTTTTAAAATTTTCCTCTCCCTTCCCTTTCTTATCTCATACTTTCAATAAATATTTATTGAACATCTAGGAGTCAAGCATTGTATTAATGATGGGTAGGTAAAAAATGTGTGTGTGTGTGTGTGTGTACGAATCTGACTTCATTAAGCTATGGTTAAATAGTTCCAGTTAGTATCAAAAAGCCTCTCTCTACCCTAGTATTGATTCAGGGATGATAGATTTTCATCCCTCCTTCCTACCCACCCCATTATACATAAACTCAATAATATACAAACATTTGTTTACATAAAATTAATTAGCATATTTCTGTGAAAATCTATTTAGTTTCTTTGACCTCCTATTCCAGCCCAGAAGATGGAGATGATAAGATCCTACAAGGCTACCAATAGTCTGGATATCACCCAGCATCCTGATTTCATATCTCTATTCAGTCTGTAATTATGAATTGGTTAGTAGATAGATCAGTCACACTGTTATCTGCTAACCAGTGCTATTATCCACAATGATCTCATTCTCTTCACAAATTGTTGTCAGGAACATGACTAATAAAACAGGGGAAGTGCAGATATTTATGTAATCTGTTACTTAACTTGAAGCCCAAGATATTTCCTTACTTCTGAAAATAAGTTCTTCGTTTATTCTTCATTATTAGTCAATCAGTTGATGCTCTTTTAGGGTGGAGAGAAATAGTGTTCAAAAAGTATTCTAGGGGCGCCTAGGTGGCTCAGTCACTAAGCGTCTGCCTTCAGCTCAGGTCATGATCCCGGGGTCCTGGGATCGAGCCCTGCGTTGGGCTCCCTGCTCGGGTTGGGGGGAAGCCTGCTTCTCCTTCTCCCACTCCCCCTGCTTGTGTTCCCGCTCTCTCTGTCAAATAAAATCTTAAAAAAAAGTTTGGTGATTAAACAACTTTGAAGATTTTGTCAAAATTCTGGCCTCTTTCTGTATATTGGAAGCTAGTGTTACAGATGGAATGTATGCTTCATGTTTGCAGTGTATAGACTGGAGAAAATCTAGCCCCTTGAAGAAAAGAACTAGAACAGGTTATTCTCTTAATACACCCAAATGGGCCAAAAATGACCTAATTTCTCCATAAGAGAGTCCAATAGTAATAACTTACAAAGGATATTTTTTTTTTGAAAAGAAAAGTACCCTTTCTTATTCTTTTTCTGAATATTTAAAATACAAATTGTCTTACGGTTAACAAATGTGGAATTTGTCTATAATATAAAATCTAATCTCAGGGGCTGGGAGTTTTAAATAACAGATGATACTTTTTTTTTTACAGATACATCTTTTTTCTTCCAACGGTACATATTCATGTACTAAAATAATCACATCAATGTAATTTACTAGTCTAAGGTCTGAGTTAACCAAGCCAATAACAACAACAATTTAATTCCAAATAGAACTGTTTTCACCATAAAGGAAGTTGTGCTCATGAGTGATAAACCATGACTTAATGCTACCTGCTTTTAAAGATTTGACAATAAAGGTAATTATTAATTGATGTAACTTTGGATCTACTGATTATTTCTGAAATGAGAAGTCACCATACTAATTAAGATTCTCCTTTAAGATATGTATTGGTAGACTCCTTCTGTCCCCATAAGGGTTCATTTTGATAATCAAGTTGTATCTGGAAAATAGTTACATCATCTTCTTTATGCTTTTTACTATTTATCTCAAAAATATAGACTTCTGGAAGTCAGCTAAGTATTTTAAATTGAAATAAAAGGTAAAGGAGCAAAGAAAACAAGATGACTTACATTCCCATTTCTCTTGAAATAAGATCATTTAATCAGGCTGGCTCATGTAAAGCCATTTTAATAGCCCTTGAGCAGAAGAGTCTGTCTTCATTACTGACATATAAGCCAGCAAAAAATAGGAAAATGAACATATTTCAGTGTGTAGGCCCCCTCACTATGAAGCAAATGATTTCAGTCAGCTTTAAACAGGCCTTTATCCCCTCCAATTATTACCTTAGTGAAAGCCTTTTTCCAGCTTTAGCTATAACAGTTGGCACAGGTAGCTCTGATCGGCACATTTTTGGCAACTTTCAAACATAATTGCAAAAGAAATAGACATTAAGAATGTATTCACTTTACTTTTTTAGACTGTATTCACTTTTAAACCATGTAGTGATAGTATTTCAATTAATCTATAATAATTTTTTAGCATTCTCCCGAGCCTTCCTATATTTTGGTTATATAATCATTACAAAATCATTACTCCATGTCCTTATTGAGCTACCAAAAATGAGAGAGTACCCCAAATTACAAATTGAAATGGTAGAGCAGAAGTGTTCTCAAGAAAATAATGTGGAAGACATTCATTCTTTGAATTATAATATATTTGTAGCTATTTGGGAGTATTTATTTTTCAGAAATAAAAATCCAAACATTCTGGAAATCTTTACTTTCTTTTGTCTTTTACCTACACTCCTCATAAGAGTCTGGTAAGTCCACATCTGTGCACTCTGTGACAGTTTGTGTCTATAAGCCACCACAATTCTTAAGTGAAAGTACATAACCAAGACTTTCTTTTCTAGTTCAATGGAAGGAAAACCCTCTCTATGTCCAAAAACTCCCCTAAGCAGGTGTTAGACCAGAACTAGGCTTCTTGAGAAAAGGAGCTATATCTTGTCTATGTTTATAACCCAGGGCCTAACTAACATGATACTTGTCACTTTATAAATACTCAGAAAATATTTATTAATTGAATCAACAGATGGATAAATATTACTCTACCTTAATTTCAGGAGATAGAAGATTTGGCGTAGGGGGAATAGCCTACCATACTCCCATAGTGGAATAAAGTAAAGCTCAGAACTCATAATAAGAAGTTCGTGCCTATGGTGCACAATCTTCCACTTTGAATGTGTTGCAATGAAGAGAGAAATGCACTACTGTACTTCAAGGCAGAAAACTGAGCCATTACACCGGTTTTGACATTTTCTATCATTGTAACCTTGTGCAAATCTTGTCAGGTCTCAGAAACTTAATTTCATCACCTATAAAATGGTAAGACCAATAGCATCCTGAGTATCTCATGGCTTATCCTGTTAAGTGAGATGCTCTCTGTGTGGAAGGTGACAACGTTGTCATGACATGTGGAGTACAATAATATGCATGTTCACCCTTTCTTCATAAAGACAGCTGTGTGTCCTGCAAGATTCTTAAATCATCAGATATTTTTAATTGTAATATACTAAATTATAGAAATTAAAAATATTGCTCTTATAAATGTATTATAAAATTTAGAACAAAATGTGTCTGGGAATTATGAATATCAATTCTCAGGAAATACCATCATCCTACCTGTATTTGTGAGGAAAAGAATTTTAATGTGATTCTTATTATCGAAGTAGAAATCTGGCAAAACATTATGAGACACTAATATGTTGCAGCCTAAATAAAAGAACATTTGACCACCCTAGTATTTTAGCTAAAGAACATTTTACACCCAGAATCCCTGCCTAGAATAATGCATTCTTCCCACTGGGAATGCTTCTGGTAGATGACCTAACACTGTCAGTCCACCTTGTTCAAGGTCAAGCCCCCTTCCCATTGATGCCCACAACCAATGGCTGGTAGACATAGAGCACTTTGCCCCACCTTAGACAACTCTGAAGGATCACTCCAGATTCAGAGCTCCCCTTAGTGTTAGCAGAGGCCTCCCTTGAGACTACCTCACTGCTCATCTCCTTCCTCAGCCCAGTCCTGCTTCCCTCCCTTCTAAGGTATGGATCCCAAGAACACTCTCTAATAAAACTTCTGCATGCCAACCTCCATCTTAGAATCTGCTTCTTAGGGAGCCCAACTTGCAACAACTCTCAAAATAAATGTAACTTTTTCAAATAGAAACTATTGCTTATACCCTGGGGTGGCACAGTAGTAACACCAACACTATCTTACTGTGTTTTCATATTTGCTTTATTGTGTCATCACATCCTTCACCTGGAATGATGGTTATTGCTCTTTTAAAGGCCAGATTATATATCACTTACAAAATGAATCTCTCCTCTGTACCCCATAGCAGTTTGGTTATGCCAGTTGTTGAAAAAGTGCTACACTGCACAGTTAATTACTTAGGTCAGTCTTTCCCTGAAACTGCATATTTCCTAAAGACAGGAAATGTGCCTTATGTTTGTAAATACAAAGTCTACTTTTATCATAGATAGTACTCAACAGTTATTTGTTGAATTGACTTGAAAATCTTATTACTACTGTAAATTCAAAGGAACTATCCGAATTTTATTGTCATCTCAACATTTGGTTGTAATAATTTTTCCCCAAGACCAATGTTTGGCTTGTTATCTGAGATTTTTATGAGCACAGAATTTTAGATGAAGAGAGTTGACATCAGGTTACGTAAAGAAGTCCACGAAATCTCATGTTAGATGAGGAGCCTGCGTACGTAAGAAGACAACTCCCATGAAGCCACTAACAACCTGACTTTCTCCATTGAGTAATCTCTACAGTCCCCTGGCGGCACAGGAGTGGGACCATAATCTCCAATGCGCTTAAAAGAGGGGAAAATTTTTGTGAGTAATTTACCAAAGCCATAGTTTCTATCTGGAAGGAAGGGTGGAGTTTGGAGAAGTATATGATCCTTAGAGTCAGAAGGACTGTGTCCATATTCCCAAAGACTTTGCAATTTTTTTTATATCAACTAAATATGATAAAATAATACTAGTCTCATGTATTTCATAGGAATTTTATAGAAGTCATAAGAGGTTGCATGCAAAATCACTTTGGAAATCATAAACAAGGAGTGTTTACTCAGTGATTTCCAAAACACAACTCTTTTCTAGGTGAAACCATGCCTACTATGGGTGGACATTTTTCTCACTGCTAGAAAAGTTGCTCTCAAAATGTTAACACAAATATAGAAAGGCAAATGTTTTTGCTAGCCTCTTTAGGGAGATTCTTAAAATATGTTGGTCCTAGACCTGAAAGACACTTATGTGGTCAGATATTTTAAATGCATATCCAAGTATTTACTAGCTCTCAAGGCAGGTAGTTAGAGGTTTGCAAAGTGCACCAATATTTATTGAATACTTGCTTTGTGCCAAGCACCAGGAATACAACAGTGAACAAAATTCACTCCCTGTCTTCATGAAGATTTACAAAATAGTGGGTACACAAGTAAGTTGAATTCTTAAATCCCTATATTTCCTGTTTTAATTTTAATGGAAAAGAATGAGATTAAATTGTTGGTACTCTATAAATTGACATTTAGGATGCACAACAAGTTCAGAGAGATGACAGGTTTATAAAAGGTGTCCAAAGAAAAATTTGGAAAAGACTAAGGTCAGTCAGAGGTGTTCATTGCTGATTTTAAGTGTCTGTGGCGTTCTGACATAACCCTGTATTTCACACATCCTTTTCTCTCTTTTTTACCTGCTGTATGAGTGGTTTTCACTCAACAGGCTTATTTAGAAAGACTCAAGAAAAAGCAGGAATAAGAATCCACTGTATATTTTCCTTGGTTTTAGTCCTAGGCCTGCTTCTAACTAGGTGTGTGTCTTTGGGCAAATCATGTAACTTCTCTGATCATCAGTTCTTTGACAAATAGGAGTTTTGGCTAAATAAGTTATTATGTCCCTCCTGGTTCTAATATTCAGTCATCTCTCATTTAAATAGGAAGTTGGTAGGAAGGAATTAAAAATTTTAAATACTATAATAAAAGATACAGGAGGTCAAACTCCTCAAAAAACTCTTTTAAACACCATTATAACAAAGATTATAACCAAAAATACAATTTCTCCTGAAGTATGTGTATCATCCTCTTTTTACCATAACTATCAAAGAGATATTTATGGATCCTTAGCATATCACTTCTAACAACACATTGTACATAATTTCCCAGATAATATGAAAATGTATCTTACCCCTTTTCTGGAACTCTGGGGATAAATTTAATTAATATGAAATGTTTTGAAATAGATACATTCTAAATAAGTTAAAATAGACAGCTACAAGCAGAGCCTAAAGAGGCCAAGGCAGTCTTGACCTTGGAGATTACCCACTTACTTCCAGTCATGGAAATTGCATTTTCCATATGACGTGAAACACCTGGCACCAATGCTATTTACACCCCACTTTTTTTTTTCTTTTTTTAGAATTCCTTTGCGGTTGACTCTCTTCCTCTAAGACACACAGTGTTTGCATCTCTTATGTGGAACACATGATACTTGGTCCCTGGGTAAGCTCTTGCATGTGTTCATACCGAGAGGTTGGAGACAAGCAAGAAAACCCTCTCAGAACCTTGCATGAGCCCATCTTCTCCACCACTGTTAGCACTGCTTCCTTGCTGCCTTCACCATGATCTACTTGACCACATGCTTTGGGGAAACTCACTAGCCACCAGTCATTACCCACACACAAGTCGGTGTAACCCTCTTTCTTGTCGCCACTTTGGCTTCCTCTTTTCCTAAGAGAGTGAAGCCACTTAGGACCCCCCCTGTGAAATGCACTTTGTAGTTGAAAGTTTACTTAAAGTAATAGGTGGTCTGTTGTAAAGAAGCAGAAAGTCTATAACTAGACCACCTTTGGAACTAAGACTGAGGACCATGAAATAACAGAACACAAATGGGCAGGCCATGCCACTAGCTAAGGTGCTACAATCAGTCTTCTAAATGTGGCATCTCACCTCAATTCTTTATAAAGAATTCAAATGTGTGCTCGCTTCGGCAGCACATATAAAGATTTCAAACGTCATGAAGTCACATTTTACCTGGGTTTCTTTTGCTCACAATAGTGTGTTGTGATCTTTCCGGTGGCTACTCCCTTCTCATTGTTAAAAACAAAACAAAATCCTACTCAGCCATGAAAGAGAATGAGATCTTACCATTTGTGACAACATGGATGGACCTAGAGGGCATTATGCTAAGAAAAATAAGTCTGAGACAAATACTATATGGTTTCACTTATATGTGGAATCTAAAAAGTAACAGATTTATAAATACAGAGAACAAACCAGTGGTTGCTGGGTGACGGGGAGAGGGGGGGCGGTGCGGGGGAGGGATGAATGAAATAGGTGAAGGGGATTAAGAGGTACAAACTTCCAGTTGCAAAATAAGTCGGGATTAAAAATGTACAGCATAGCGAATGTATTCAGTAATATTGTAATAACTGTGGTGATAAATGGTAGTTTAGTTAATGTATAGAAATGTCCAGTCCCTACGTTGCACACCTGAAACTAATATAGGTCAACTAAATAAAATTTAAAAATCCCATGAAATTGCTAAAATGCACTTAAAAGTGCATTTGATTGATGAGGCAAGTCTCCTAATAAGTCTGTTTCCCTGTCTAGAAGGGCTAGCAATATCTATTCTAAAAACTTCATAAAGGAAGTTGTGAGAAATACAGTATAAAATACTGTATTTTATAAAATACAGAAAAAAGTTGTTTGCTATTGGTAAGGCTTCCAGTCAATAGTAGGCTATCAATAGCTAGTTTGGGGGGAAGTCAAAAGTTATACACAGATTTTTGACCACTTGGGGGTTGGCACCCCTAACCCTCTCATTGTTCAAGGGTCAACTGTATAAAAAATTATTTATCAACAATAAATCATAGAGTTTTCACGTCTATCACCTCACTTAAATTATGCTTCAAAATTTAAGATCGTTCAAGAGGGAAGCCATGATTTTCACTTTTCAAAAAAATTCTCCAAAGAAGCATTCACTGCTAAATGGATTGCCCCCAAAGGAATTGGAGAGAAGGAATTGTTTTGAGGAGATGTCTCCAAGAAGAATGAAGACTAAAAGGGTTACGCATCCTGCTTCATTAGCCCTATGTCTAGAGTAGAGAAGCTTCCTTGCTAGATGCTAGCATTCGCTGATCAATGTATCATGGTCCAGTTGCAAGTGGACAGTAACCAACAAGCCTCTAGAGCTCTTGGTTTTGATTCAGATTTTTTCAAGGGGCTTCCAAAGCACCCTATACCCAGAGTGCAGCCAGGGGTGCAAACAAACAACTGGCTCAGAGTGGCCACTACACACGCTTCCGGTACATAGGTACTAACAAAAGCAGCAGGGGCAGTAGGAGGCAAGAGGGCTCAAAGGTGTTTCCTGTAAATGAATCCAAAATAAGCCTGTACGCATATATACAATTCACTGGCTACTCAGAAGCAACTCTTCACCCAAAGTAACAGTTTATAATCATGAAAATGTGGATAAAACATAAAACGTTAAAAGCACATGAGGAAAAGACTGTTTCCACAGGCTTCCACTGGGACTCAGTGAAGGCTCGCTTTGGCCTTTCCACATTCCAAGCGTTATCCACTCTGTTCAGCATTTTGGCCCTGAGAACAGCAGATGAAAAAAGAATTGAATTCAGAACAGGCCTTCAGATGGCTGGAATAATCAACCACCTCCGTAATTTTAGCCTTAATAACTAAATGCAATGGAGCGCATAGCAATTCAATTGACTGCTCAGTTATTCCAGAAAGCAACTTGCAGACGTCTACAGTGTTGCTTTGTGCATCCAAAGGTCAGCTAGCTTATAGAAGAGAGGAAGAAAAGGCAATTTTAAGAAGATTAAATGATCACTACTGATCTTTATTTAAATAAGGTCCTGCTGTTACTTGTTAAACAAAAGGTTTGGAAGCTTCCATTTGTGAATGTCTTTCAAACATCTGCTATAGACATTCTACCAATTGGACTTGGAGCCAGAGAACCAAACTGTGAATGCTGCTAACAGTCCGAGGGGCCCAGTGAATTGCCTAGAGGAAATGTCCTGCCACAAACATCTGTAGTTTTTTGTTTGGGTTTGTTTTTTTGTTTTTTGGGTTTTTTTGTTTTTTTTTTTCTATTGAGAAAGGTCAGTATGTCTAGGGTTGTAGGGTCCTTCTGGAGCGGTCTACAGTTTTTTACTGTACCCTGGAATCACCTGGGAGCTTTAAAAAAAAAAAAAAAAAAACTGATGCACATTTCATCCCCCAGCCCCAGAATCTCATTTGATTGTGCGTGACCATTGTGCTTTTTAACCACCCTCAGGTGATTCTAATCTTCAGTATAGCTTGAGAATGTTCTAAATGGATAGGACTTGGGAGTTGAAAGATGTGAGCACAGAGCCTCCCCATATAATTTAATTAGAGCAAATTTGGGCTCGTTCTGGTAAGTTCAGGCCGTTCTCTGAGCAATGGAAAATTTCTCACCAATCCCCTGCCCTTTTGCCTCTAGCCTACCGTCACTTTGCAAACCTCTTATTCCCTTTTGTTATATTCTGTACCTTTCTATAAACACAGAAGTTATTTTTAATGTTTTTTTTGGAGAAATTCATATATTTGATCTGATTTCCTTCACATTTAAGTTTGGCTACATTGATATTTACTCGTGTGTTCATTCTTTGGAAAGTATTTCTTGGATGGTCCTTATTCTCCTGCTAGATGTATGTCATGTGCAAACACAATGCACAATAATACTTTGGGGAGAAGGAGGGCAAGGGGAGTACAGCACTCTTATTCTCCTCACAGCTCCCCACTTCCTAGGGTCACTGAGACTCTTTATACAACTTCAAGAGTGAAAAGTCATTAACCAGCTCTGCCTGGTCGGCTGACTGCACTCTCTGAGGAGATGAAATTTCTGGCCTCCCTGTTTTCTTCCCTCTGTTCCCGAGCAAACACGGTGTGTACCACATAAGACATCATTTAGACCTTGATGTGTTACTTGGCAATAAAGGAGGAAACACATACAATTTGTTAGATAATCTGGCACAGAAATACAAAGTCAATTAGGAAATCAAAAACCGAAATCTAGTGCCAGTTATAAATATACCCAGTGCCCCAGTTGAGCATACACTCAGTATCCACTTTAATAAGGTCAGAGGTGAGTTCCCTCTCCTGGTGTTTTATTGGCCTTTTTATAAGGATCTGGGGTACAAGAGTTGATTTCAGACCAATAATTGCATGTGCGACCCAGCAAGCTTGGATCAGAGCCCCAGCAAGGAAATAACAGAGAGAGACTAAGCATTAGACGCAGGAAGGGGCCCGTTTTCTGTTGTTTTTACATTTACTTGCACTTGAACAAAAGTTGTTTATTGTTTTAATAAAACTACACTCACAAATGTTGCCATGGCACGGACTCTGTCAGCATTTCCATTGTAACCTTTGCTTTCAGGGGGTTTTAACTCAGCCATAAAACTTCCTCTGGGTTGAAATCTGGCACCAAAAATAACTTGGAATCTCTAAGGCTCAGCCATGAAGGAAATAGTTGTGTGTGGGTGTGTGTTTATGTACCTTTAAAAAGAAACTCATTTGACAATTCTTAAAGAGACACCATAAATATTTTCCCTCTGATTTAAGTGTTTTTAACTCAGAATTTCATCTCTACCTTGTTAAAGGTGAATTCATTTAAAACCTTCCTTACTATTCAATATAATATAGCTTTTCCCTTATCTATTTATCTCTTTTCCAGCCTCCTTATAAAATAGATTGCTAATTTCTGTGTAGTTAAATAAATCGAGCTTCACTGCTCTATTGTCACAGCTTATCAATCTTTTGAGCAACACAAACTCTGTTTATCCAGTTTCCACAACACAAGCCATAAAATGGCATTGACTTTTGAAATCTACCATCTGTTCATCTTTTCTCTTAAACATTTATAAGACACATGAATTAAGTCAATGAAGAAAATGTCCTCAAGGGATTCAGGAGATGGGACAAGGTGGAAATTGGAAATAATTGGAAAATTATAATAGTCTTTTCCCCTTCTAATTTTATATGAAAACCTTACATTTTATAATATCTCTGGGAATCACATTTTTATCAAAAGGGTACATTTGGATTGCATGGTCTCTTGTTGCTTATACCTCTCTAAGATTTAAGAATGTAAAGACATTTGACATTTGGGGGAAATCCAAGACAGGGAAGGCAGTTCTAACAGGGGAAGGATTCTATCTTAGCACAGTGAATCAGTGTTTCAAACCCTATGACTTTGAAACTGTTAGAGGGCAAATGCAATGTTTCAAGGCCAAAGATGACTTGCCACATTTATGGCAACCAAGAATCCAACACTGCCTGTGGGGAGGGTGTAGCAGAGCTGGTGTCAGGAGTACAGACCTAAGTAGACTGTTCCTGAGCTGATCTTGATCATCTTTCGTTCTCATTTTCTTAAACATGGTTTGCCAGCATCCCCATCAATGCTGTGAACTGTCTGATATCCTTTTAATAAATTCCTTTTTTGTTCAACATTACCAGAGTTAGGTTGGCATCGTTTATAATGAAGCACCCTAATCAGAATAAATAGAACCTGTATCAGAACAAATTATTTTCACAAGGTATGTAGGATCTTTCTATTTAGAGTGTGATTCTTGGGCCAGCCCCATTGACATCACCTAGAAGATGGTTAAAATGCAGAATCTCAGGTCCTTCCCCAGACCTACTGCATGAGAATCTGCATTTTTAACAAGATTCCCAGATGGCTTATATGTACATTAATGTTTGAGTAGCACTAACCTAGTATAGCCCTCTGTTTGAAGCATAAAACTAAGTTTAGCTCACACACTGTAGATTATCACTCCTTCAGATATTACTGCCTCAAAATTTTGTTTCTGTTTAATATCCTACTTAGAGCCTTAGGAAAATGGAGCATTATAATATTCTTGTGGGTCTCAGATATTATTTTTGTATCCTTAGACTAGCTAGACACTAAAGAGGAACTCATTAGTTTTTAGTACATTTCTTTAGAATTCACAAATTTTCATATGTAGTAACTTTAAAAAGTTATGTTTATATGTTATTTTATATCCTTACTAGGTTACTTGCTTTTCCTGGTACTTAAAAAGGACTAAGTAGTCTCAGATGTCACTGGTTGAATTGAAGATGCCAGGATTCTTGCAGAGCAAATCAGCGTGGAGCCAAAGAAACAATTATTTTTATGCTATTCTTAAGACTCTGAATGACGCTATATAAGTTGGCAATATCACCCCCACTTTAAAGATGAGGAAACTGAGAATCAGGGAAATTTATGTGTCTTCCCCATACCAACCAGGTAATTCCCAGGCCCTGGTTTCACACTCCACATCCATCTCATTCTATTATACAGCAGCCCTCCAAAAGAAGGCATGGAGGAGGGGCGCCTGGGTGGCTCAGATGGTTAAACATCTGCTCAGGTCATGATCCCAGCGTCCTGGAATCGAACCCTGCATTGGTCTCCCTGCTTTGCAAGGAGCCTGCTTCTCCTTCTCCCACTAACATTCCCCCAGTTTGTGCTCTCTCACTCTTTCTGTCAAATAAATAAAAAATATTTAAAAAAAAAAAAAACATGGAGCAGGTGCTTAATGAAAAGCAACAGACACTTATTCAACATGGAGAGCTCCTAATTAAATGTGCTTAAACCATTTTTTTAATACAATGTTTTCATAGAACAGAAGACTTGGAGTCAAGAGACTTGGGTCTTAACATTACCACAAACACTTATTATTTGTGGAACCTGTAGTAATTTAGTCTGTCGAAGCTAACATGTTCTAATCTACAAAAGGAAGATAATTATCACCGATGTGGGAATTTTATAAAAAGTACTTTGCAAAAAATAAAAAACAATTATAAAAACCTAGCTGCAGCACCACTATCAATTCTCAGGGCTGATAAGCATGGTCTAACAGCCATTTCTATCTCACAGTCACAAATGATAAATGCCTCTTAAAATTTACCATGTGGGAACATGGAGGAGAGGGCAGATTACTAAGTTAGTTCCATCACCAAAAGTGATTAAATGATCTTTATTGTTTAAATGTTCTCAATCTTGACATTGTTCTGTCCTATCAGTTAATGAGAGAGATATATTAAAATCAGCTGCTCTGATTGTGAATTCGTCTACTCTTAGTTCTGTCACCTTTTGCTATGTATATTTTTAAGCTGTGTTATTAGGTGCATACAAATTTAGAGTCATATATCTTCTAGTGAATAAAAAACATGTTATCATTATGAAAAGCTTTTTACCATTGCTGGTAATATTCTTGGCTTAAAGTCTACTCATCTGGTATTAATTTAGCTCTGTCACCTTTTTTCACTTAACCTTAGCACAATCAATGTTTATTCTATCCTTTTATTTTTAAACTTGTCCTTATGTGTAATGGTATGCAGCTATGCTTATGTGTAGTTTTTATTTATTTTATTATTATGTTCAATTAGCCAGCATATAGTACATCATTAGTTTTTGATGTAGTGTTCAATGATTCATTAGTTGGTTTTAACACCCAGTGCTCATTACAACACGTGCCCTCCTTAAGACCCATCACCCATTTACCCCATCCCTCCAACCCCCTCCCTTCTGGAACCCTCAGTTTGGTTCTCAGAGTCCAGAGTCTCTCATGTGTTGTCTCCCTCTCTGATTTCTTCCCATTCAGTTTTCCCTCCCTTCCCCTGTGGTCCTCCACACTATTCCTTATGTTCCACGTATGAGTGAAACCATATAATTGTCTTTCTCTGCTTGACTTACTTCACTTAGCACAATCCCCTCCAGTTCCATCCATGTCGATGCAAATGGTGGGTATTCATCCTTTCTGATGGCTGAGTAATATTCCATTGTATATAGGAACCACATCTTCTTTATCCATTCATCTGTTGAAGGACATCCCGGCTCCTTCCACAGTTTGGCTATTGTGGACATTGCTACTATGAACATTGGGGTGCATGTGCCCCTTCTTTTCACTACATCTGTATCTTTGGGGTAAATACCTAGTAGTGCAATTGCTGGGTTGTAGGGTACCTCTACTTTTAACATCTTGAGGAACCTCCATACTGTTTTCCAGAGTAGCTGTACCAGTTTGCATTCCCACCAACAGTGTAAGAGTATTCCCCTTTCCCCACATCCTTGCCAACACTTGTTGTTTCCTGTCTTGTTAATTTTTGCCATTCTAACTTGTGTGAGGTGGTATCTCATTGTGGTTTTGATTATTTCCCTGATGCTGAGTGATGTTGAGCACTTTTTCATGTGTCTGTTAGCCATTTGTATGGAGAAGTGTCTGTTCATGTCTTCTGCCCATTTTTTGACTGGATTATTTGATTTTTGTATGTTGAGTTTGATAAGTTTATTATAGATCTAGGATACCAGCCCTTTATCTGTAATATTATTTGCAAATATCTTCTCTTATTCCGTGGGTTGCCTCTTAGTTTTGTTAACTGTTTACTTTGCTGTGCAAAAGCTTTTTATCTTGATGAAGTCCCAAAAGTTCATTTTTGCTTTTGTTTCCCTTGCCTTAGAGACATGTCTTGAAAGAAGTCACTGTGGCCAATGTCAAAGAGGTTATTGCCTATGTTCTCCTTTAGAATTTTGGTGGATTGCTGTCTCACATTGAGGTTTTTCATCCATTTTGAGTTTATCTTTGTGTATGGTGTAAGAGAATGGTCCAGTTTCATTCTTCTGCCTGTGGCTGTCCAATTTTCCCAGCACCATTTATTGAAGAGACGGTCTTTTTTCCATTGGACATTCTTTCCTGCTTTGTCAAAGATTAGTCGACCGTAGAGTTGAGAGTCCACTTCTGGGCTCTCTATTCTGTTCCATTGATCTATGTGTCTGTTTTGTGCCAATACCATGCTGTCTTGATGATCACAGCTTTGTAATAGAGCTTGAAGTCAGGCATTGTGATGCCCCAAGCTTTGGTTAAGTCATTAAATCATTTTTAAATTTATTTTTCCATATGGTGTAAGGAAGCGGCCCACTTTCTTTCCTTTATATGTAGCTGTGCAGTTTTCCCAACACCATTTATTAAAGAGCCTGCCTTTTTCTCATTATATATTCTTTTCTCCTTTGTCAAGTTGTATTTACCATATAAGCATGGGTTTATTTCTGGCCTCTCTATTCTGCTCCATTGATACATGTGTCCATTTCTGTGCCAGTACCATGCTGTCTTGATGATTATAGCTTTGTCCCATAGCTTGAAATCTGGGATTGTGATACCTCTAGCTTTGTTCTTTTTCAAGATTGCTTTGTCTATTTGGGGTCTTAGTGGTTCCATTCACATTTTAGAATTGTTCTAGTTCTGTAAAAAAATGCAATTGATATTTTGGTAGAAATTTCATCAAATCTATAGATTGCTTTGGGTAGTATGGACATTTTAACAATACTAGCTTTTCCAATCCGTGAGTATAGTATATCTTTCCATTTGTTGGTGTCTTCAATTTCTTTCATTCATATCTTATGGTTTTCAGAGTACAGGTCTTTCACCTAATTCATTAAGTTTATTCCTAGGTATTTTATTGGTTTTGGTGCAATTGTAAATGGGATTATTTTCTTAATTTCTCCCTGCCACTTTGTTATTAGCATATAGAAACACAAAAGAGAATTCTGTATATTAGTTTTATATCCTGCAACTTTGTTGAATTCATATATTAGTTCTAATAGACTTTTTGTAGAGTCTTTAGGGTTTTCTATATATAGTATCATATCATCTGCAGATAGTGACCATTTCTAAATTACCAATTTGGATGTCTTCTATTTTTGTTCTTCTCTAACTGCTGCCGCTAAGACTTCTAGTGTTATGTTGAATAAAAGTAGTGAGAGCTGACATTCTTGTCTTATTCCTGATCTTAAAGGAAAAGTTTTCTGCTTTTCATCAGAGTATGTTAACTGTGGGTTTTTCATATATGGTCTTCATTATATTGAGATATGTTCCCTATAAACCCACTTTGTTGACAGTTTTTAGTATGAATAGATGTTGAACTTTGTTAAATGTTTTTTTTTTTTGCATCTATTGAGATGATCATATGATTTTTAGCCTTCATTTTGTTAATGTGTATCACATTGGTTGATTTGTGGATATTGAACTATCCTTTCATCCCTGGAACAAATCTTACTTGATTATGGTAGATGATCCTTTAAATGTATTGTTGAATTCAGTTTTCTAATACTTTTTGAGGATGTTTGTTTGCATCTATGTTCATCAGGGATATCGGTCTGTGATTTTCTTTTTCTTTCTTTTTATTTCCTTTTTAGTGCCTTTGTCTGGCTTTGTATCAAGATAACGCTGGCCTCATAGAATGAATGTGGAAGTTTTCCCTCCTATTTTTTGGAATCGTTTGAGAAGAATAGGTATCAACTTTTCTTTAAATGTTTGGTAGAATTCACCCATGAAACTGTCTGGTCCTGGACTTTTGTTTCTTGAGAGTTTTTTGATTGTTGATTCAAATTTGTTGATAGTATTGATCTGTTCAGATTTTCTTTTTCTTTCCGATTCACTCTTCGAAGAATATGTTTCTAGGAATTTTTTTTCTTCTAGGTTGTTCAGTTTTTTTGGCATGTAATTCTTCATAACAGTTTCTTATAATCCTTTGTATTGCTGTGCTGTTGTAACTTCTCTTTCACTTCTCATTTATGTGTGTCATCAGTTTTTTTCTTGATTATTTTTGCTAAATGTTTATCAATGTTTACTTTTTCAAAGAACCAGCACTTAATTCATTGATGTTTTCTGATTTTGTTTTAATCTCTATTTCATTTGTTTGTTCTGATCCATATTGCTTCTTCGTAATAACTCTGGACTTTGTTCTTTTTCTAATTCTGTTAGGTGTAAGTTTAAATTGTTTGAGATTTTTTTTCTTTCTTAAGGTAGGACTGTATTGCTATAAACTTACCTCTTAGAGCTACTTTTACTGCATCCTGAAGATTTTGAACCCTAATGTTTCCATTTTTATTTGTCTCAAGGGATTTTATAATTATTTCCTTTTGATTTCTTTGTTGACCCATTGGCTATTGAGTAGTATATTGTTTAGCCTCCATGTGTTTGTGGGGTTTTTCCAGGGTTTTTTTTTTTTTTCTTGTACTGATTTCTAGTTTCCTACCCTTGTTGTCAGAAAATATGCTTGATTGGATTTCAATCTTATATTTATTAAGACTTGTTTTTTGGCCTAACATTGTATCTATCCTGGAAAGTATCCCATGTGCACTTGAAAAGAATGTATATTCTGCTGTTTAGGATGAAATGTTCTGTATTTTTGTTAAGTCCATCTGGTCTAATGTGTCATTCAAAACCACTAAATTCCTTACTGATTTTCTGAGTGATCTATCCATTGATATAAGTGGGTATTAAAATAACCTACTATCATTGTATTACTATAATTTTCTCCTTGTATGTCTGTTAATATTTAATTCATGTACTTAGGTTCTCCTCTTGTGGGTCTGTAGATATTTATGATTGTTATATCTGCCTGTTGGATTGATCCCTTTATTATTATGTAATGCCCTTCTTTTTCTCTTACAGTCTGTTCCAGAGTCTCTTTTGTCTGATATAAGTAAAAGTACCCCAGCTTTTTTATTGTTTCCGTGTGCATGAAGTATTTTTTTCCATCCCTTTATATTTAGTGTGTATGTGTCTTTAGGTATGAAGTGAATCTTTTTCAGGCAGCATATAGATGGGTCTTGTTGTTTTATCCAGTCACCCTATATCATTTGGTCAAAGCATTTAGATCGCTTACATTTATAATAATTATTAATAGATGTGTACTTTTTGCCATCTTGTTCATTGTTTTCTGGGTTTTTATAGTTCTTCTCTCTTCCTTTTTCTTATCTTGCTCTCTTCCCTTGTGATTTTATGACATATTTAGAGTTACACTTGAATGCCTTTCTCCTTATTTTTTGTGTATCTCTCATAGATTTGTTTATGGTTACTGTGAATTTCATATATAACATTCTGTGTATATAGCAGTCTAAATCAAGTTGATGGTCCCTTAAGTTTAAACACATTCTAAAAGCACTACATCTTTATTCCCCCCTCCATATTTTATGTATATTATGCCATATTTTATATCTTTTTATTTTGTGAATCCCTTAAAAGTTTAAATATAATTGATTTTCCTGAATTCATCTAAGTTTTTATTTTAATCACCCAGTACTCATCACAACAACTGTACTCCTTAATCCCCATCAGTTATGTCACCCATCCCCCTACCCACCTCCCCTCTGGTAGCCATCAGTTTGTTCTTTATAGTTAAGAGTCTGTTTCTTGGTTTGTCTATCTGTCTCTCTCTCTTCCCCCACTTTACTCATTTTTATTTCTTAAATTTCACATGAGTGAAATTGTATGGTATTTGTCTTTCTCTGACTTATTTCACTCAGCATTATAGTCTCTAGCTCCATCCATGTCATTGCAAATGGCAAGATTTCATTCTATATATATATATATATCCATTCATCAATCACTGGACACTTAGTCTGCTTCCATGTCTTGGCTATTGTTAATAATGCTGCCATAGACAGAGGAATGCATGTATCCTTTTGAATTAGTGTTTTTGTATGCTTTGAATAAATACCTAGTAGTGCAATTGCTGGATCAAAGGGTAGTCCTATCTTTAACTTTTTGAAGAACTTCCATACTGTTTTCCATAGTGGCTACAACAGTTTGCATTCCCACCAACAGTGCAAGAGGGTTCCTTTTCCTCCACATACTTGCCAACACCTATTGTTTCTTCTGTCGATTTTAGCCATTCTGACAGTTGTAATGTGATATCTCACAGTTTTGATTTGTATTTCCCTGATGATGAGTGATGTTCAGCATCTTTTCATGTGCCTGTTGGCCATCTGTATGTCTTCTGTAGAGAAATGTCTGTTCATGCCTGCTGCCCATTTTTAACTGGATTATTTGTTTTTTGAGTGTTGATTTTTATAAGTTCTCAATATATTTTGGATACTGATCCTTTATCAGATATGTCACTTGCAAATATCTTCTCCCATTCCACAGGATGCCTTTTAGTTTTGTTGACTGCTTCATTCACTGTGCAGAAGCTTTTTATTTTGATGGAGACCCAAAACTTTATTTTTGCTTTTGTTTCCTTTGCCTCAGAAGACCTATCTAGAAAAAAAGTTGCTATGGCCAATGTAAGACAAATTACTGCCTGTGCTCTTGTAGGATTTTGATGGTTTCCTGTCTCACATTTAGGTCTTTATCCATTTTGAGATTATTTTTGTGTATGGCCTAAGAAGCGGTCCCGTTTCATTGTTCCGCATGTTTCTGTCCAGTTTTTCCAACACTATCTGTTCAGGAGACTGTCTTTTTCCCATTGGATATTCTTTCCTGCTTTGTCAAAGATCAATTGACCATATAATTGTGGGTTTATTTCTGTTTTCTATTCTGTTTCATTGATCTGTGTCTTTTTTGTGCTAGTACCCTACTGTCTTGACCAGTACAGCTTTGTCATGTAACTTGAAGTCTGGAATTGTGATGTCCCCAGCTTTGCTTTTCTTTTTCAAGATTGCTTTGGCTATTTGGAGTCTTTTGTGGTTTCACACAAATTTTAGAATGTTTGTTCTAGCTCTGTGAAAAATGCTGTTGGTATTTTGATAAAGGTTGCATTGTGTACATTGCTTTGGATAGTATAGATAAATTGACCGATATTCTTCCAATTCATGAGCATGGAATGTCATTCCATTTCCTGTGTCATCTTCAATTTTCTTCATCAGTGTTTTATAGTTTTCAGAGTGTAGATCTTTCACCTCTTTTGTTAGTTTTATTCCAAGTATTTTATTGTTTTTGGTGCAGTTGTAAATGGGATTGTTTTGTAATTTTGTAATTGTAATTTCTCTTTCTGCTGAAATTTCTGCTGTTTCACTTATTGGTCTACAGACATGTAACAGATTTCTGTATATTGATTTTGTATCCTGCAACTCTACCAAATTTGTTTATCAGTTCTAGCAATTTTCTGGTGGAGTCTTTGGATTTTCTATATATAGTATCATGCCATGTGCAAATAGTGGAAGTTCTACTTCTTTGTTACCAATTTGGATGTTTTTCTTTTTGTTGTCTGACTGCTTTGGCAAGGACTTCCAGTTCTGTGTTGACTAAAAGTAGTGAGAGTTGACATTCTTGTCTTGTTTCTGACCTTAGGGGAAAAGCTCTTAGTTATTCCCTATTGAGGATGATGTTAGCTGTGGGTTTTTTTGTATATGGCCTTTATTATATTGAAGTAATACGTTGATGCTGCTCTGTTGAGGGTTTTTATAATGAATGGATGTTGTACTTTATCAAATGCTTTTTCTGTGTCTATTGAAAAGATCTTGTGGTTCTTATCCTTTCTCTTGTTAATGTGATGTATCACATTGATTTATGAATATTAAACTACCCTTGCAAGGCAGCAATAAATCCCACTTGACTGTGGTGAGTGATTTTTTTAATGTATTATTGGATTCGGTTTGCTAGTATTTGGTTGAGCATTTTTGCCTGTAGGTTCATCAGGGATATTGACGTGTCATCTTTTTTTAGTGTTGTCTTTATCTGGTTTCAGTATCAGGGTAATGCTGGTCTCATAGAGTGAATTTGGAAGTTTTTCTTCCTCTTTCATTTTTCAGAATAGTTTAAGAAGAATAGATATTAACTCTTTAAATGTTTAGTAGAATTTGCCTGTGAAGCCTTCTGGTCCTGGACTTTTAGGAATTTATCTATTTCTTCTGAGTTGTCCAATTTGTTGGGATTTAATTTTTCATAATATTCTCATAATTGTTTGTATTTCTGTGCTGTTGGTTGTTATTTCTCTTCTCTCATTTGTAATTTTATTTGGGTCCTTTCTCCTTTTTTCTCAATAAATTTGGCTAGAGGTTTTATCAATTTTTTTTATTTTTTATTTTTCAAAGAAACCACTCCTGGTTTCATTGATCTGTTCTGTTGTTGTTTTAAGTTTCTATAGCATTTATTTCTGCTCTAATCTCTATTTCCTTCCTTCTCCTGGTTTTAGATTTTGGTTTTTGCTCTTTTTTCTAGCTCCTTTTGGTGTAAGTTTAGGTTGAGATTTTTCTTGCTTTTTGAGGTAGGCCTGCATTGCTATAAACTCCCCTTTTAGTACTGCTTTTACTGCATCCCAAAGGTTTTGAACCATTGTGTTTTCATTTTAATCTGTTTCCATGCACATCTTTATTTCTTCTTTTATTTCCTGGTTGACCTATTCATTGTTTTGAAGCATGTTATTTAACCTCCATTTGTGGTTTTTCCAGATTTTTCTCTCGTGGTTGACTTCTATTTTCATAGCATTGTGGTCAGAAAAGATGCGTGATAGGACTTCAATATTCTTGAATTTTTTAACTTTGTAATCTATTCTGGAGAATGTTCCATGTGCACATGAGAAGAATGTGTATTCTTCTGTTTTAAGATGGAATGTTCTGAATATATCTGTTAAATCCATCTTGTCCAGTGTGTCATTCAAAGCCATTGTTCCCTTGTTGATTTTCTATTTAGGTGATCTGTCCATTGATGTAAGAGAGGTGTTAAAGTCACGTACTATTATTGATTGGTTCCTTTATGTTTGTAATTAACTGTCTTATGTATTTGTGTATTCCCATGTTGGGTGCATAAATATTTACAGTTGTCTTCTTGTTGTATTGTCCCCTTTATTATTATGTAATGTCCTTTTTGATTCTTGTTACAGTCTTTGTTTTAAAGTCTATTTTGTCTGATATAAATATTGTTGCTCCAGCTTTCTTTTTACAACCATTTGCATGATAAATTTTTTCTATACCCTCAATTTCAATGTGCAGGTGTCTAAAATGAGTCTAAATGAGTCTAAAATGAGTCTCATAGGCAGCATATAGATGGGTCTTTTTTTTTAATCCATTTTGTCACCATATACCTTTTGATTGGAACATTTAGTCCATTTACATTCAATTGATAGACGTGTTTATTGCCATTTTATTACTTATTTTGTGGTTGTTTCTGTAGATTTTCTGATTTTTCTTGTCTTTCATGGTTTACTGGTTTTCTTTAGTGATATATTTGGATTTCTTTCTCTTTATTCTTTGCATTTTTATTAGTGATTTTTGATTTTTGTTTACGGTTACCATTAGGTCTGTGTATAACATCTTTGCATATAGCAGGCTATATTAAGTTGATGGTCATTTAAATTTGAACCCATTCTTTACTCCTCCTCACATTTTAGATAGATGGTATCATAATTTACATTTGTATTTTGTGAGTTCCTTAACTGATTTTTTTTACAGAAATATTCATTTTTATTGTTTGTGTGTTTCCTACCTTCATACTGCCATTTTTGGTATTTCCTTTCCACTCAATGAGTCCCCTTTAATATTTTTTACAGGACTGGTTTAGTGGTCATGAACTCCTTTAGTTTTTGTTTGGGAAACTCTTTATCATCACCTTCTATTCTGAATAATAGCCTTGCTGGATAGAGTATTGGCTGCAGGTTTTTCCCAGTCATCATTTTTAATATATCATGCCACTCTCTTCTGGCTTGCAAAGCTTCTGCTGAAAAATCGCTGATAGCCTCATAGGGTTCCCTTTATAGGTAACTGTCGTCTTTGTATTGCTGCTTTTAATATTTTTAATATTAAAATTTTTAATATTTAATTTTAATACTTTTTATTTATCACTATATTTTGCCATTTTAATTACACTATATCCTGGTGTGGATTTGCTTTTGTTGATTTTTGTGCCTCCTGGATCTGGATATCTGTTTCCTTCCCCAGATTAGGGAAGTTTTCAGTTATTATTTCTTCAAATAAACTCTCTGCTCCTTTTTCTCTCTCTCCTTTTTCTGGGATCCCTATAATGTGAATGCTACTATATTTGATGGAATCAAGGAGTGCCCTAAATCTATTTTCATTTTGCATAATTCTTTTTTCTCTTTTGTGTTCAGCTTGATTACTCTCCATCACTCTGTCTTCTAGGTCATTAATTCATTCCTCTGCTTCTTCCACCCTGCTGTTCTTTCCATCAAGCATCTTTCTCATTTTGTTTATTGAGCACTTTATTTCTGCTTTGTTATTCCTTATCTCTGTGTTAATGGTCTCACTGATGTCCTCCACTTTTTTTTCAAGCCCAGTAAGTATCTTTATGATTATTGCTTTAAATTTTCCATCAGGCATTTTACTTATTTCTGTTTCACTTAGACCTCCATCCATGGCATTGTCCAGTTCTTTCATTTGAGAAAAATTCCTGTCTTCCCATTTTGTCTAAGTCTCTGTGCCTGTTTCTGTGTGTGAGGAAAGTCAACTACATCTTCTGTTCTTGAGGGTAATGGCTTTATGAAAAAGAGGTTCCATAGTGCCCTGCAGTGTCCCCTGTTCCCCAGGACCTGGTGCTTCCAGGAGTGTCTGAAGTGTGTGCTGCATATGCTCTGCTGTTGTCTTGGCTGCTTTATCCTGTAGGCCAGTCATCTGCAGAGGCTCTCTCTGGCTGTTGTGGGTAGTCTTCGGTCCCTGCCCTGAATGTGGCATATTTTAGCTAAGTGTGCCCTCGTCTGCTTGTGAATGAGACCTGTTGCTGCTGCCACCAGAACTGAGGCCTTGCAAAACTCCTGGGTGGAACACAGTGTTGGCACGGGTTTGGACTGGTCTTTTTGGGGAGGGGGCACATTGTGCTGGGACTGAGGCAAGTGTGAAGTGTGGAGGGGCAGGGGTTGGTGTACACCAGTTAGGTAGCAACTGTCAGCACTGTGCTGGTTCCCCCGGGTGGCCTTGTGCTTATGTTGAGGAGTAGGGGAGGGAAATGGCACCTCCAGTTCCTTTGTTCCCAGTAGGGTATCTCTGTGAATGTTGACTCCCTGGGAGATGCTCCAGATGAGCAACTAACTTCCTCACTGTGTGCCTTAGGCAGTTTAGATTGCTGTTCCACACTGTATTTGCATGGGCTGTTTGCCCTGCCTTTCTCCAAGAGCAGCCCTAATGTCCTCTGACCTTTCTCTGAACCAAGTATGCTGACCTTTAAAACTCCATCCTTAAAGCCCCACTGATTGCAGGAACTCACAAAATTTGGACTCTTTCCAAGCCAATTGCTATGGGGATTTGCTTTCCCCAGGCACTCCCCTGTGTGCTGGTCTATTTCTTGCTCTTTTGTGTGACAGCTGCTTCATCCCCACTGCAGCGGCCACAGTCCATTTCTCTCCCAAGCCACATCTCCATACTTCCTACCTTCTTCAATGTGTTCTCTACATTTAGCTGTGGAATTTTTCTTCCAGTTTTCAGATCAATTTCTGGGGTATTTAGGATGATTTGATAGTTACCTAATTGTATTCTTGGGACACAGTGAGGACCCAAGGTCTTCCCCCTCAACTCCCTACTTTTGTCTTTTAACCATCATATTAGTTTTACAAGTGACTGATCTACTACTTTACTGTATATTTGCTTTCAGCAGTGAAATATTTTCCTTTAATTATTTTTTTTATGGTCTCTTCTTTTTCACTTAAAGAAGTCCCTTGAACATTTTTTTGTAAGGCCAGTTTAGTGATGATGAACTCCTTTAATTTTTGTTGTCTGGGAAACTTTTTATCTCTCCTTCAATTCTAAATGATAACCTTGTTATGTAAACTAGTCTTGGTTGTAGGCTTTTCTTTTAGTACTTTGGACAATATCATGGATTCTCTTTTTATCTTTGAAATTTTTAGTTTTAATTATTATGTCTTATGGTAAACCTACTTGAGTTCATCTTGTTTGGGGCTCTCTCTACTTTCTGGATCTGGCTATTTCCTTCTCCAGGTTAGGGGGCTTCAGCTGTTCTTTAGTAAGTTTTGTGCCCCTTTATCTGTCTCTCTTATCCTTCTGGGACCCCTATAATGCAAATAATAGTATGCTTGATGTTGTCCTAGTGATCTCAACCTTTTTTTTTTTTTTTTTTGCCTGCTCAACTTGGTTGCTTTCTACTACCTTGTCTTCCAGAACACCAACTGGTTCTTCCTCATCCTATAATCTGCTACTGATTCCTCTACTGTATTTTTCATTTCAGTTATTATATTTCAGCTCTGGCTGGTTTTCTTTTTTCTTTTTGTTAAAATTCTCACTGTGTTCATGCATTCTTCTCTCAAATCCAATGAGCATTTTTATGATAATTACTTTGAATGGTTTATCATATAGATTGCTTATCTCCATTTTATTTATCTTTTTCTGAGCTTTAGTCTTCTACTTTCATTGAGATCACATTCTTCTGTCCTCTCATTTTGTCTGACTCTGTTTGTTATACATATGTTAGGTAGGTAAGCTACATCTTCTGGTCTTGAAGGCAGTGGCTGTATAGAAGGGGTCCTGTGGGGCCCAGTAGTGCAATATTCCTGGTTACCAAACCAGATGGTCTAAGAGTGTCCCCTATGTAGGCTGCATGCACCATCTTGTTATAGCTAGACCATGGCTGCTGTGGGCATGCTGTTGGGTAGGGCTGGTTCTCAACCCACTATCAGCAGTAATTGTCTAAGACCACTGTTGGTACACTGATGGGCAAGGCTGGCCCCTGGTGTAGCTGGCTGAGTGTCCCAGCTGCATATATTGCAGGCATGCCAGTTAGTGGGGCTAACTTCCCTCCTACCTGAAGTCATTCTGGGGGCCGGGGGACAGGGGTTGCTGGTGCTGGTTGGGACCGTCTATCAGATGTAGTGGGGCAGAAGCCACTTTGGAGGGGTGTCTGGTGGAGTGGGCACATTGAGTGTGGTGGGTCTACAGGGGAATGCCAGGGCAAGGCAAACAGTGCTCATAAAGTAGAAAAGAGGGTCAAAACCAGCTCCCACAAGCATCTGGGCAGTTAGGCTGAAGGAGAGCAAGATAAATGGCACCCACTGGCACTTCCATCCCTGGAGGAACTCCTAGAGATCCCTGTTCCTCCATCACATGTCTTAAAAGTATTCGATAATTCTCTTTCATGTATAACCCAGATGCTTTTCAAATTGTTGCTTCTATGTTGGGGGTGTCAGGAAAAGTGATATAGAGTGCCAGCCCTTTAGGAGCAGAGACTGTTTTCTACATCCCTCTGGATCTCTTGGAGATAATCTCAAAAACAGATATTAGGGGACTCATCTTCCTGGTGCTAGTCTCCAGGGCCAAAGGTACCCAGTGTGGGGTTTGAACCATTCATTCTTCCATACTTATGATATCCCTCTCGGTGTAGGTCACCACATGGGAGATTTTATTCCTGAACACATCTCTGTCCCTACTACCCTTCTCAATGTGGCCTTCTCTTTATGTCTTTAGCTGTGGAAGATCTGTTCTGTCAGTCTCCTTGTCATTTTCAGAGTGAGTTGTATTACATGTAGTTGTTGCCTTAATGTGTTTCTGGGAGGAGGTAAGCTCAGGATCTTCCTACTCTGCCATCTTTCCCCATTGCACGTTGTTTCAGAGTCACATTTTAAAAATATAAATTGGTAATTCTTAAAACTTCAAACAGCATCCCAAGGCACTTGAAAAAAATAAACTTTAAAATGATCTGCAGGCCCTATAGTAATCTGACCCCTACCTACCACTTCCACTTAATTTCATCCTCTTCTCTCTCATTCATCTCTTTTGAGAGGACTTCATTGATGACCCTATCACAACTACACATGCCACCAACCCACACAGGTACTGTCTCACTACAGTGTTCTTTTCTGCAGAATGCTTATCTCTATCTGAAATTGAATTCACTTGTTTATTATTTGGCTTTATATGCAGAATATAAACCAGATTCTCCATGAAGGCAGAGATTTTTTCTGTCTTCCTTTTCTTGAGCCATACGTAAACATGGTGTGAACTCCATGCACGCGTGTGTTAAATGTGAAAAATGAAATGAAGATATCCTGGTTGTAAGACTTTAGAGGTGGTATAGACTGCTAGAACCATAAATTCGTGGAGCAAATCATGTGTATAAGATACTAAAAGACAAGCATCTGAAATATAACCTGTGTGTATTTGTTTGCTTTCCTTCTGATTATACCGGCTTTTACTCTAAAAGTGACTGGCCCTCCTTCGTTAGGTCTCCTCTTAGGACCTAAGCATTAGTGCACCAAAAACATTAACCAGTAGAGGGCAAGCTAGGACAGGCTGCAGTTCTGAAAATAAAATTCTTATTTGTGGTCAGCAAAAGAGAAAGCTATGTGTGAGACAACAATCAGCTCTGCATAGGCTTGGCTTAAATTCATAGTAAATGGAATTGCTAAAATCTATAATTTTATAAGCCTATATATTATATAGTTAATTTTCTTTTAAATGATTTAAACTGTATATCTATAATTTTTTCTCCCAAGGTGTTTTCTTAATGAGTGAATGGATAAATTATCTTTGCACATCAATTTTGCAAAGTCACATAAGTGTCTTATACTAATTAAGTAGATATTTTCCAGTTGTCTACATTATTGTAGGTGAAGGGAGTCGCCAATATTTAAACCTCATGTGTATATTCTTTAGACTGTATGAAGTATTGTGTAACAGATTTATTTTCCCAAGAAAATTCCATTTAAAACCAATATCAAAATGTCATTATATTCCTTAAGCTCACATAGGCACTGGCTGGGGAAGTTAAGTAACTTAAGGTACTGCATTTTTACTTAAAATTTCCAATTTACTTTGCCCAAATCCATAGAAAATTGGTATTCTGCCTATTTTATAGATGATTAAACTGAGACTTGCGGAAGTTCAGTAACTTGCTCATGCTAATTCTAGTCCTTAGGGAAGATGAAATTCAAATCCAATCTACCTATTCTTCCCACTACAGAATAGAATAATACTAAAATTCACTAGAGTTCAGGCACACAGAACTGGTTAATTGCAGTAACATGAAAATTGGAATTACAGGGAAAGGACATAGTTTATGGCTGAACTAAACCAGAGATTGCAAATAAATGGCACAAATATTCTCCCTTTTCCATGCTTTTTTTCATACATGGCTAATCATTCACAACATTTTTCCCTCACCAAATCAAGATACAGCCTCAAAATCTTCCATAATAAATAGCATACAGAATAACTCATTACTATTCACTTGAAAATGACAGAGGTAACCAAAATATTTGCTATCTCTCTTCTAATAGCAGTATATTAAATAAAATTGAACTACAGCTGATTAAAGATAACCTATTTTCTGAAACAAAATTTGGACATCTGTTAAAAGCAGAATGTAGCTCATTGCCATTTTACAACTGTTTCCTACCAACACCTTCAAATGCTTTACCTCATTTAACTTGCAAAAAAAGCCCTGAATTCATAATTAAACCATTGGATACATATAAAGTTAAAGTAATTGCATTTTCCTTTTAAATGTATATTGCCACTTATTTCCAATCTAAATAATTAAATTATCTAGCATTCCTGAGGATTTAAGTATTCAATATAAATGTATTCTCCAAAAATCTAAGGTCTATAACTGTAAGGGCCAATATATAATTTTTTGAAAATTACCATTATAAAATGTATTATGCTTTCCCAACTTATTTAACAGAATGTACTGAACATACTTTGTGTCCTTTGACATGAATCAAAGTCAGTATTATAAATTTCGTAGTTTATATATGCTATGAACGTTATTTAATCTTCTTTGCCATTCATCCATTAGCAACCAGGTCTTTTGTTTCTGTCTCCTCTAGATGACTGTCTCTAACTGGCTTATAAAGAAATGTATTATATAACACTCTGTATTACTGATTCAAAAAGTTAATTTATAGTTGCTGTATTCCAAGGAAAAGAAAGACATGTATTTGGAGGTCTTTAATGATTTGATTTACTCTCCAAGGAAGCCCAGTAATGGAAAGAAATTTTGAGAAATCATCAGGTCATGTAGAAGTGGCTCCTTGATCATCAAAGTGACCTTGAACAGGCCATTATGGCCTCTGGACTTCTGTTTTCTCCTGTCTAGAGAGTCAGACTGAAAGTACTCCAAAGTCACTTCTAATTCTAACATGTTTCAGTCTATAGGAAATAAAGCTAGAGTACATATTTCCTATTATTTTCCATCCAGAGACTCTTACCAAGACGGTTAAATTTGATGAAAGATGGCCCCATTTACCTAAAACTCTAAAATTCTTTCCTTTCCATCTGTCAAAATGTACCTCAAATAATGTGCTTATCTGGACATAAAAATCTGTTTTGCTCAAAGATTCCAATTATGAAACATGCATCCAGGAATGCTATTTTCTTGACTTTCTCTATGCTGCCCCTACACAATCAGATTTGTTTGGAATAGAACAAAGGCAGACAGAATTACAGGCTATAAGACACTTGGATTAAATCTACCTGGGTCTTTGTGAAGTAAAGTGACCAGCAATTGATCCCATTGATTCCATACTCATGTTTTAAATTTTAAAGAAAAAATAATTTAGATTTTACTTGGTGCACAGGAATACATACACATAGATGTAGCATCAACTAACCCAGATTCTCTTGAAAATTTGACCTAAAACTAATTGGAGTTTACTTCCTATTAAAGAAAAGGCCTGTGAAGAATATTTATGATATAGTCAAACATAATTGCAAAGAAATGTTTAACCTGGGACACCTAGGTGGCTCAGTCAATTAAGTGTCTGCCTTCAGCTCAGGTCATGATCGCAGGGTCCTGGGATCAGATCCAGCATCAGGCTGCTCAGCAGGGAGCCTGCTTCTCCCTCTGCCTGCCACTCCCCTGCTTGTGTTCTTCCTCTCTCTCTCTCTCTCTCTCATAAATAAATAAAATCTTTTTTTAAAAATGTTTAACCTAATTAAAATAAAACTCAACTATTTTAGCTTAATAATTTTAGTTGCAACTAGAATTTTAAGATTTTATTTATTTATTTGACAGAGAGAGACACAGCGAGAGAGGGAACACAAGCAGGGGGTGTGGGAGAGGGAGAAGCAGGCTTCCCGCGGAGCAGGGAGCTCGATGCGGGGCTCGATTCCAGGACTCTGGGATCATGACCTGAGCCGAAGGCAGACGCTTAATGACTGAGCCACCCAGGCACCCTGCAACTAGAATATTAATAAAGAAAAAATTTATTTTTTAAAATGGCCCTTTCCCTGAAATTTCTTGATTATTTATTTAAATGACTGGAGGTTTTTTGTTTTTTGTTTTTAAGATTTTTAATTTTTTATTTAACAGAGAGAGAGAATACAAGCAGGGGGAGCAGCAAGCAGAGGGAGAGGGAGAAACAGGCTTCCCATGGAGCAGAGAGCCCAATGCAGGGCCCGATCCCAGGACCCCAGCATCATGACCTGAGTCCAAGGCAGACGCTTAACCATCTGAGCCACCCAGGCACCCCTATTTTTTAAAATGGCCCTTTCCATGAAATTTCTTGATTATTTATTACTTTAAATGACTGGGTATTTTTTTGTAATGGATAATCCTAGGTTTATTTTATAATAAACTTAAAATTTTAATTTCCAGCTAGTTCAATTTAATAAAATATAGAAAATTTAGAAATTGTTAATGCAGATTCTATTGAACAGATGATTTAGATCAGATTTTCTGCTGGAAAAAGTAATAGCCAGGTAGTCTTGTCTTTTATTTTTCAAATTTCCAAAGTATAAAAGTGTCTAGTACATAATAGTTTCTTAATATTCATTGAATGAATTCCCTGCAGTCATGTACAAGCTTTTAATAGTTTTAAATTACAAACCCATAGATTTGATATGATTGCATCAGCATACCCTATTTTAGTAAAATAAATTTTTTATTGAAATACACGAAGAGTGAAATAATGGAATAATAGAACTTGCAAATGCATCCATACAGTTATTGTAGAAGTTTTTAGCTCTGTGATTTTAATCAAACAAATCTCTCTATGGCTTTTTTCCTATAATAGATTGATAATAGAAATATTTCCTATCCCATAACATTATTATAAAATTTTTAAAATTAAGAAACCTATTGGGTACTTAGTGAAAGCAAGGAAAAAAGTGTTCTTTATCGTGCAACAAATATTTGCTTGTAAAACTCAAAATTAGTGTATTAGTGATTTGCAATATTAATGAATTTCAATTAGTATTTTTGTATTATATCTTGTTTAGCACTATAGGCAAGCTAATATTAGAGAAGAATTAATAATGTATATATCATATTAAATATATCCAGTTGATACAAATAAAACTATTGCAAAAAATAATAAATCTGTTTCCATTTGCTATTACTTTTGAAAAAATAAGGTACATAATGCCAATTTGATGACCTCTGATACAAGGAAATTCTGATTAAACCAACCATTTATAGTTTCTTCTTTCTATTTTTCATTTAAAAAAGTTTTCTATGTTTTGTATATGATTTTTTCCTATTATTAAGCTATAAACATCTTTCCCACTTATTTAAGTTTCATGACAATGTTTGCTGGTCATAGCCCCTGTACCAAGCAGAGTAATTGACACATTCCACGTATACAAGAATGATCTGTCAAATACATGGCAGAGAATAAGGTAATCTTATACATTCATTGGTCATTCATAAAAGTCCCAAATGGTTTTCCATATATGCATAAGTATTAAATGTCTTTTAGTTGATCTTGTTGTTAATCGGAAAAACAGATTTAGGCAGGACCCACACATATAACCAACTTTAGCTAATTTGTTAGAAAAAAGTAATTAGTTCCAGTGGAAACATTTTAATGGTCTTTCCATTCAACATTGTCTGTTCATTTCTGAATACACCCTATGTATCCACATGGAACCTAAGCTTTTCCTGAGGAATTCTTCCAGCTATGTTTTCTTCACTTGCTTGGGTTGCCTAAATTTGTCCAGCCATTTTGAGTGCAATCTGATTTTGGATTGTTTCTGTGGCCTTAATCCACCAATATTTTTTTTAATTGTTCAAATTTTTATTTTGATGCAGTATGAGAAATGATCTTTTAAACCAACTAAATTTTATGGATAATGAAACAGCAAATAAATTCACCAATATTTAGAAACATTGTTCCCAGGATTTGCACTTTGGTTTCCAGTAGTAAAACCCAGGTAGAACTGTCCCTACTAAACACCATAACCCAGGAAACAAGTACCTCCCGCTCATTTCTACTCTGTGGTTAAAAGCATTAGGACACTTCTCTTAATGTCCCTGGGCTTCAATTTCCTCATCTGAAAGTAGTAATAATAAATAATTATCTCACCTATCTCAAATTAGTGTGGGAACAACAAGATGAGACATAAGGAAATATTTTGGTAAATTATCAATTATCATAACAATATAAAATATTATTGACCATTTTTTAATCCTGCATGGTTCAGATTGTGTAAAGGAAAAAAATGAGACAGAAAGGTTGGAGAGAACTGCTTACTACATACCTACTAAAATTCCTATGCAAGGCATCTTATTTAATATTCATAACAACATTATGAATTAGTCATTTTCTTTATTTAATTAACTGTGAAGGTTTGAGCTTCCAAAAGGTCAAGCATCTCCTGTAAGACCGCATAGATAATTATCAGTGTCACACTGAAAATTGGAAGATTTATGTGTATCTCTTTGGCAAATGTAAGAAAAAGGAACTACAAAAACCATCAGTCAAGATTTGAGGGAATAGAATTCCAAGAGGTAGACAGGGCTATGCCAAGCAGGGAGATTAAAAAAAAAACAGGGTGATTCTTCAGGGTCTGCAGAAAAGAAATGAAGAAGTCAGGAGGACTAGCTCAGTATCAGAAGGGGACTGCACCCAGACCTGGGTACATTCTAGTCTTCTACTTAACTTTCAGTTATGCCTATCTTTAAACACCTCAATCTTTAATATTAGAATTTTTGCTTCTGTACTATGGAAAATTGTGCAACCTTCCTCTGGGTTTGGTCATTCTAGGAAATCACTGTAGGTATTCAAGCAAAAACGCTTAAGTTTTTTCCCAATTTTTACTGTAAGTGGTCTGGATAATTGCACTAATTAATTCTACTATACACAGGCAACTGCTAGTGTATGGGAACACTTTGTATATATCAAAAAAGCATAGAGTGCATAATCCTGAAGGGAGATTGGAATTTTGGAAAGCAACTCTCTTCCCATGGTAATACTGGGGATTTCAACATGAAGTGACACAGAAACATTGTAAAGAGTGGTTATATACGGTAAGTGATTTTCCCAATGTGAAAGCTGGATACAAAATGCACTTTGCGGAGAGAAAATTTTTGACAGAAAGTTGACTTTAATCAGAACTCATAAAATTAGTGAATGAAGAGCTTACCTTTCTTTAGGGAGAATTTGGCAAAAGTAAAATGTATTTTCAACTCAGCCTTAACAAGTAGTAAAAGAAAAGTTTTATTATTTCCAAAAGAAAAGATGTATGATTTCCAAACAAAACTCTGAGTCTTAACACAAAACACCTTTATTGTTTTTTATCCAGCTAGTAAATTTCACAGTAGACAGATTTAGACCATTAGTATGAGTATGAGTCAATAACATGTCATCTGAAAACTCTCCAAAGGCCAGGGAAGCAACAGAGACTTTAAGGAAACCAGGAATCCATAGACACATTTCAAATCCTGTGAGGTACCATAGAATCAGCAAAAGCAGTGGGTTGACTAAATAATTATGTAGTCCACAGCTATATAGTTCAGGGCTAGGTTCTTTTCTAACCTTTCTTTTTATAAAGCAAATCAAAATAGAAAATAGATTCCCAATGAATGGATGGATTTATAGACTATGCCTGTTCGACTTGTGGTTACTTTTGGCATAGCCTGAGCTTTCCTATAAGGTATACTACTAAGTTAATCTCAAACTTTACCCAAAACTAAGAAAAGGAAAAGAATACTGACTAGAGTTACGCATTCAAATAAAATCTTTTCTTAATTCTTATACATATAGTTATGTATATGTATGTTGGCATCCTGGGAGAAGTTGCCCCATTCCCCACATAGTATGCCTCTAAGCTGGTGTTCCAGCTCTGTTTTGAGCAAACCATTCCAAACCTCTAAAATGCTGACAACTTTTGGGTGGTGTGATATGTGATATAATGAGTCAATCTCATGGTCATGAGTCTACTTTCACACCTGCTTTTTTATAAAGTGGGCTCTCTGGTCCAGTGCAAAGTTATGTGGGAGCTCATGCTGGTGGATCAAGCACTCTAAGTCTTTAGTTAATGGTGCAGGAAATATAAATCCACACCTGAATGTGTGTTTATTCCTGTGAGAACAAATCGCTAACCTTTCCAAGATGAAAGGTTCCATTGTGGCCAATTTGTCATCAATGGTCAGTTGGTCTCCACAGGAATGCTGCCATGCTGGGAGTTGAGGACGGTCTATTTCTGGCAAGTTGGACATATGGCAATGGCAGCAGCTAGATCAGCCTTGGGAACTGGTGATACATGGTGGTCCACCAATGTGTAGCCTCCATGTCTGCCATCTCAGCCACTTCTCCCATGAGCCCTCCGTACCAGCACTGGAGTGGCCTGTGACAGAGGCTGGCAAACCTCAATCAGCCTGTGATTTTGTCTACTTGGTCGTTTACTGCTTTTTCCAAGAAGGATGTTCTCTGGTGGGTATAACATAAACTAAGATCTGTACACTTTGTGCCCACTCCCACGTGTTAATCTACATGCCTTTACCCCAGATCTCCGTGGCCCTAATCTTCCCTTTTTCCCCCCTTTCAGATCCCTAATTAGAGACCTATACATCTTCAAATCTCCAACCATTTCTTTTTATCCACAAAGTGGTTCACCAGGAGGATTTTTCCTTACCACTGTCTTTCAAGACCATCCCTAGGGCTTTAGTGAAGCCGCCTTCCATTTTCAGCTTGTACCCACATACCACACCAGCCCATCTGTAAAATTGAGCTCAGGCTTTTTACTCCTGTGTCAGCTGGTCATACAGGACTCCCCATACAGTCATAGACACAAGCTGAAGAAAGTGTGCAGGTATAACCATGAAGGAGGAAGTCTGAGCTAACTGCTCACACAGTTTGCTTATCACCCAACAGAGTTAGTGTTTCCTTCTTCATAGTAGAAGGAGAAAAATGTACTAATTTGTCTTTCATTTCAGAGGGGATAATCTGGCAAAACCCCTCACCTGAGATCTTTAAATGTTTTTTCAAATATGGATGGTCCCCAAAACTTTGCAATGTTTATCTCCACTTTCTGTATCCCAGGTGTCTCATCAAGGTTTCCAGTGTGACTGCTTTTTGCTCATCTCACTAATAAACATAAAGTCCTCAGTGTAATGAATGGATCTTCAGGATGCCAAGATGCTCCAAATATGTTGGGACTATATTATGACAGAGAGCCGAAGATAGCACTGAGGCAAAAGTGTAAATATATATTGTTGTTCATTCTATGTAAATACAAACTATTTTGACTGTAATTTAGCAAATAATATAACTTGTGTTTACCCAAATCAAAACTACATACTTTTATCTGATGTCATATTAATCAGCTCTAGCAAGGACATCAGGTATATCTGATATGAAGACTTAGATCAGGGCTATAACTTAGTTGATCTTGCTGTAGTCTGCAGTCAAACTGTAGGATCCATTTATTTTCTTCAGGGGCCAAACAGGTGAACTAAATAAATGTAATGGGACTGCTACCCCTGCATCCTTTAGATGAGGAGGCAAAAAACTTTTTCTGTGAAGACTCAGATTGTAAATATTTTAGAGTGCAGACCACATATAGTCTTTGTGGTATGTTTTAATTTTTTTAACAATCCTTTAAAAATGTGAAAACCATTATTAGCTTGCAGGCTGTACAAAAACTTGTCATGCATCAGATTTTGTCTGGGGTCTGCAGTTTTCCAATTCCTTCTTCAGATCCTTAAGATACTATTAATTTCTCTCTACCATCTCTCCACCCTAGGATGTGATAGTTACTGATTTACCACCTTGTCTCTGGTGTTGGTGGAGAGGGGGTTAATTTTAGAGGCTTTCTCTTTGTCTTCCCCACTATGATAGATCTTACCCCTCAGAATAAGATACAATATGGGGGTTGAGCCAACTGCCATGCATGTCAACCCCAATTACACATTTGAGGACTGGGGAAATGATCACCAGGTGGGTCTTCAGACCCAGTGGACTTTGGAATTCTCCATTTATTATCTGATCCTTACAGTTTATTAGCCTTGTATGTTATTTGATTTTTTAAGCTATGATTGTGACTTTGATTTAAAATTTTAAGATTAAGGAAAAATTCAATTGGGTTTTTCAGTCAATATTTGGAAGTTAATGAGCAAAAATGCCATCTTACTTGAATTACATGGAATTACATGGTATAAAACATTTTTTGTAATCAGAGCCATTCTCAAAAAGTGAAAAAGAGAAATCTAGAGTGCCAGAAATGAAGATACAGCTCAATGTCAGAGTTATAAGAAAAAGCTTAAATAACTGGAGCCCAAACAAGTATTAGGACTCAGATGTATATATTAGGCACTGGTGGATGAATTTTTAATGACCCTCTGGACATTGGAGATGGGGCCTCAGGGCTGTATATTTTGGAGCAAAACACCTTTGGTTAAGCTGAGAGCCTCAGAGAAGTGTCCTCTTCATGAAACAAAAATGCAACCAATGTGCCCTATAAACTCTTCCTTGCTAAGCAGGAAGCAATACAGCAGCTTGTCATCTGCCAGTGCTCCAGGTGAAAAGAAGAGTTACTGGCAAGAAGCTAGAAACCCAAAATGACTCCATGCTTGTTTAACAGGTTCAGATTTATACCAAAAGAGCGGATCAAGAACCCCTAACTTTGAATTTTTAAGAAACTTGGCTCAGAGCCAGTTAAGAACCCAGGTAAATGCAAAACCAGTCTGTCAAGATTCTTCTATAGCCTGAGGCATACAAGATACCTAGAGAAGAAAATTTTCACACAAGGAATAAGCTCACAATGGAGGGTATGTGCTATGGTGAGCCCTGTGAATTGTGTAAGACTGTTGAATCACAGACCTGTACCTCTGAAACAAATAATACGTTATATGTCAAAAAAAAAAAAAAAGTAGGAAGGGAAAAATGAAGGGGGGGAATTTGAGGGGGGAGACAAACCATGAAAGACGCTGGACTCTGAGAAATAAACTGAGGGTTCTAGAGGGGAGGGGGGGATGGGTTAGCCTGGTGATGGGTATTAAAGAGGGCATGGACTGAATGGAGCACTGGGTGTTATACCAAACAATGAATCATGGAACATTACATCAAAAACTAATGATGTGGGGGCGGAGCAAGATGGTGGAGGAGTAGGAGACCTGGATTTCGTCTGGTCTCAGGAATTCAGCTGAATAGGGATCAAACCATTCTGAACACCTACGAACTCAACGGGAGATCGAAGATAAGAAGAGTAACAATACTCTGAACAGAAAAGCGACCACTTACTGGAAGGTAGGACGTGCGGAGAAGTGAATCCGAGGCGATATTCGGGAGGATAGATGGCGGGGGAGGGGGCCTCCGTCGGCCGCTTCTGGCAAGTGATAGAGCCACGGAGCACAAAATTGGAACTTTTAGAAGCCGGCTCCGCTGAGGGACGTCGCTCCAGTGGCTAAGCGGGGGGTGGAACCCTCGCAGGACAGTGTGGTCTCAGGACCCTCGGGGTCACAGAAAGACCAGGGGTGCCTGAGTGCGGCAGAGCTCCCAGGTATCGGAGCAAGGAAGCCGGCTGCAGAGACGGAGCCGAGGCGTGGGCTCTCAGCTCGAGGTTGTCATAAACTGTGATCCACGGCCCACTCGGGCCACTGCTCCTCCAGCAGGGACCCAACAAGCGGCAGAGCCGGTGGGACTCCTCTTCCTCCCCCGGGAGGAGTGGCACGGGAGCGCACCGCAGGGATCTGCTGGGTTTGGAGACTCCACACGGGGTCGGGTGCCAGAGATAGAAATGCTCAGTCACAGGCCGGGTGAGCACGGAGTGCGGCCAGAGACCGGGGACACGGGAGTGACTGCTTTTCTCTGGGGGCGCACTGAGGAGTGGGGCCCCGAGTTCTCAGCTCTTCCGGGCAGAGATTGGGAGGCCACCATTTTCACCCTGGTCCTCCAGGGCTTGCAGGGAACAAAAGCTCCTGAGAGCAAACCAGAGCAGCTTACTTAGCCCGGACTCACAAGGGCGGGGCAATTCGGCCTCCAGCAAAGACATTTGGGAACCACGCCTCCGGCAAAGACATTTGGGAACCACGCAACAAGCCCCTCCCCCAGAAGATCAGCAAGAACAGCCAGCAAGCCAAGACCAAGTTTACCGATCAAGGAGAACGGGAGAACTCCAGTGCTAGGGGAATACTGCACATAGAATTCATGGCTTTTTTACCATAATTCATTAGTTTTTCAAAGTTAATTTTTTAACTGTTTTTTTTTAATTTCTCTTTTTCCCTTTTTCAAACAACATCTTATCAATCCCTTTCTTAAAAAAACATTTTTTATTTTTCATTTTTAGAGTCATTTTTATCCCTTCATAGTAGTTACCCTTATTTTTGGCATATATATATAAGTTGTTCTCTCTTTAAAATTTTGAGATACAATTTCTTCTAACAGATCAAAATATACCCTAAATCACTAGTGTATGGCTTTGTTCTATTCTCCCGCCAGATCACATCTCTCCCTTTTTTTTCTTTTTTTTTTCCTTTTTAAACCTGCTTCTTTCTTTTTAAAAACAACTTCTTATCTTATCAATTCCTCTTATAAAATCTTTTATAATTTTCATCTTTAGAGTCAACTTCCATCCCTTCATTGTATCAACCCTTATTTTGTACATATATAAGTCTTTCTTCCTTTAAAATTTTAGCAGGGACTTTCTTCTAACAGACCAAAATATGCCCAAAAGCTAGTGTGTGGCACCGATCTATGCACTAGCCTGATCATATTTGATCATATTCTGTTTTTTTGTTTTGTTCTGTTTTTGTTTGTTTTTATCTTTTTCTTTTTCCTTTTTTTTTCTCCTCTTTCTTTCCCTTTCTTGTCCCCTGGTTTCAGGTCTTTTCTGATTTGTATAGAGTATATTTGCTGGAGACGTTGTTAACCTGTTAACATTCTGTTCTCTCATTCATCTGTTCTCCTCTGGACAAAATGACAAGACGAAAAAAATCATCTCAGCAAAAAGAACAAGAGGTAGTACCATCTGCCAGGGACCTACTCAATACTGACATTAGTACGATGTCGGACCTAGAGTTCAGAATCATGACGTTAAAGATACTAGCTGGGCTGGAAAAAGTGTGGAAGTTATTAGAGAAACCCTTTCTGGAGAAATAAAAGAACTAAAATCTATATCCATAAACTGTGATCCGTGAAATCACGTCAAAATCAAAGTCGAAATCAAAAAGGCTATTAATGAGGTGCAATCAAAAATGGGGGCACTAACTGCTAGGATAAATGAGGCAGAAGAGAGAATCAGCGATATAGAAGACCAAATGATGGAAAATAAAGAGGCTGAGAAAAAGAGAGATAAACGACTACAGGATCACGAGGGCAGAATTCAAGAGATAAGCGATACGATAAGACGAAACAACATTAGAATAATTGGGATCCCAGAAGAAGAAAAAAGAGAGAGAGGGGCAGAAGGTATATTGGAGCAAATAATAGCAGAGAACTTCCCTAATGTGGGGAAGGAAACAGGCATCAAAATCCAGGAGGCACAGAGAACCCCTCTCAAAATCAATAAAAATAGGTCAACACCCCGACATCTAATAGTAAAACTTACGAGTCTCAGAGACAAAGAGAAAATCCTGAAAGCAGCTCAGGAGAAGAGATATGTAACCTACAATGGTAGAAACATTAGATTGGCAACAGACCTATCCACAGAGACCTGGCAGGCCAGAAAGGACTGGCATGATATCTTCAGAGCACTAAACGAGAAAAATATGCAGCCAAGAATACTATATCCAGCTAGGCTGTCATTGAAAATAGAAGGAAAGATAAAAAGCTCCCAGGACAAACAAAAACTAAAGGAATTTGCAAACACAAAACCAGCCCTACAAGAAATATTGAAAGAGGTCCTCTAAGCAAAAAGAGAGCCTAAAAGCAGCATAGGTCAGAAAGGAACACAGACAATATACAGTAACAGTCACCTTACAGGCAATACAATGGTACTAAATTCATACCTTTCAATAGTTACCCTGAATGTAAATGGGCTAAATGCCCCAATCAAAAGACACAGGCTATCAGATTGGATTAAAAAACAAGACTCATCAATATGCTGTCTGCAAGAGACTCATTTTAGACCCAAAGACACCCCCAGATTGAAAGTGAGGGGGTGGAAAACCATTTATCATGCTAACGGACACCAAAAGAAAGCTGGGGTGGCAATCCTTATATCAGACAAATTATATTTTAAAACAAAGACTGTAATAAGAGATGAAGAAGGACACTATATATCCTACTTGAAGGGTCTATCCAACAAGAAGATCTAACAATTGTAAATATCTATGCCCCTAACGTGGGAGCAGCCAATTATATAAGGCAATTAATAACAAAAGCAAAGAAACACATTGACAACAATACGATAATAGTGGGGGACATTAACACCCCCCTCACTGAAATGGACAGATCATCTAAGCAAAAGATCAGCAAGGAAATAAAGACTTTAAATGAAACACTGGACCAAATGGACTTTACAGACATATTCAGAACATTCCATCCCAAAGCAACGGAATACACATTCTTCTCTAGTGCCCATGGAACATTCTCCAGAATCGATCACATCCTAGGTCACAAATCAGGTCTCAACCAATACCAAAAGATTGGGATTATTCCCTGCATATTTTCAGACCACAATGCTTTGAAACTAGAACTCAATCACAAGAGGAAAGTCGGAAAGAACTCAAATACATGGAGGCTAAAGAGCATCCTACTAAAGAATGAATGGGTCAACCAGGAAATTAGAGAAGAGTTAAAAAAATTCATGGAAACCAATGAAAATGAAAACACAACTGTTCAAAATCTTTGGGATGCAGCAAAGGCAGTCCTGAGAGGAAAGTATATAGCAATACAAGCCTTTCTCAAAAAACAAGAAAGGTCTCAAATACACAACCTAACCCTACACCTAAAGGAGCTGGAGAAAGAACATCAAATAAGGCCTAAACCCAGCAGGAGAGGAGAAATAATAAAGATCAGAGCAGAAATCAATGAAATAGACACCAAAAGAACAGTAGAACAGATCAACGAAACTAGGAGCTGGTTCTTCGAAAGAATTAACAAGATAGATAAACCCCTGGCCAGACTTATCAAAAAGAAAAGAGAAATGACCCAAATCAACAAAATCATGAGTGAAAGAGGAAAGATCACAACAAACACCAAAGAAATACAAACAATTATAAGAACATATATGAGCAACTCTATGCCAGCAAATTAGATAACCTGGAAGAAATGGATGCATTTCTAGAGATGTATCAACTACCAAAATTGAACCAGGAAGAAATAGAAAACCTGAACAGACCTATAACCACTAAGGAAATTGAAGCAGTCATCCAAAATCTCCCCAAAAAAAAGCCCAGGGCCAGACGGCTTCCCAGAGGAATTCTATCAGACATTTAAAGAAGAATTAATACCTATTCTCCTGAAACTCTTCCAAAAAATAGAAATGGAAGGAAAACTTCCAAACTCATTTTATGAGGCCACCATTACCTTGATCCCCAAACCAGACAAAGACCCCATCAAAAAGGAGAATTACAGACCAATATCCTTGATGAACATGGATGCAAAAATTCTCACCAAAATACTAGCCAATAGGATCCAACAGTACCTTAAAAGGATTATTCACCATGACCAAGTGGCATTAATCCCTGGGCTACAAGGCTGGTTCAACATCCGCAAATCAATCAACGTGATACAATACATTAACAAAAGAAAGAACAAGAATCATATGATCCTCTCACTAGATGCAGAGAAAGTATTGGACAAAGTACAGCATCCTTTCTTGATCAAAACTCTTCAGAGTATAGGGATAGAGGGCACATACCTCAATATCATAAAAGCCATCTATGAAAAACCTACAGCGAATATCATTCTCAATGGGGAAAAGCTGAGAGCTTTTCCCCTAAGGTCAGGAACGCGGCAGGGATGTCCACTCTCACCACTGCTATTCAACATAGTATTAGAAGTCCTAGCCACAGCAATCAGGCAACAAAAAGAAATCAAAGGCATCCAAATCGGCAAAGAGGAAGTCAAACTCTCACTCTTTGCAGATGATATGATACTGTATGTGGAAAACCCAAGACTCCACCCCAAAACTGCTAGAACTCATACAGGAATTCAGTAAAGTAGCAGGATATAAAATCAATGCACAGAAATCAGTGGCATTCCTATACACCAACAACAAGACAGAAGAGAGACAAATCAAGGAGTCGATCCCATTTACAATTGCACCCAAAACCATAAGATACCTGGGAATAAATCTAACCAAAGACGCAAAGGATCTGTACTCAGAAAACTATAAAATACTCATGAAAGAAATTGAGGAAGACACAAAGAAATGGAAAAACGTTCCATGCTCATGGATTGGAAGAACAAACATTGTGAAGATGTCAGTGCTACCTAGAGCAATCTACACATTCAATGCAATCCCCATCAAAATACCATCCACCTTTTCCAAAGAAATGGAACAAATAATCCTAAAATTTGTATGGAACCAGAAAAGACCCCAAATAGCCAGAGGAATGTTGAAAAAGAAAAGCAAAGCTGGCGGCATCACAATTCCGGACTTCCAGCTCTATTACAAAGCTGTCATCATTAAGACAGTATGGTACACATAGATCAATGGAACAGAATAGAGAGCCCAGAAATGGACCCTCAACTCTATGGTCAACTCATCTTTGACAAAGAAGGAAAGAATGTCCAATGGAAAAAAGACAGTCTCTTCAACAAATGGTGTTGGGAAAATTGGACAGCCACATGCAGAAGAATGAAACTGAACCATTTCCTTACACCACACACAAAAATAGACTCCAAATGGTTGAAAGACCTAGATGTGAGACAGGAGTCCACCAAAATCCTAAAGGAGAACACAGCAGCAACCTCTTCGACCTCAGCCGCAGCAACTTCTTCCTAGAAACATTGCCAAAGGCAAGGGAAGCCAGGGCAAAAATGAACTATTGGGATTTCATCAAGATCAAAAGCTTTTGCACAGCAAAAGAAACAGTCCACAAAACCAAAAGACAACCGACAGAATGGGAGAAAATATTTGCAAATGACATATCAGATAAAGGGCTAGTATCCAAAATCTATAAAGAACTTATCAAACTCAACACCCAAAGAACAACTAATCCAATCAAGAAATGGGCAGAAGACATGAACAGACATTTCTCCAAAGAAGACATCCAAATGGCCAACAGACACATGAAAAAGTGCTCAACATCGCTCGGCATCAGGGAAATCCAAATCAAAACCTCAATGAGATACCACCTCACGTCCGTCAGAATGGCTAAAATTAACAAGTCAGGAAACGACAGATGTTGGCGGGGATGTGGAGAAAGGGGAACCCTCCTACACTGTTGGTGGGAATACAAGCTGGTGCAACCACTCTGGAAAACAGTATGGAGCTTCCTCAAACAGTTGAAAATAAAGCTACCGTACGATCCAGCAATTGCACTACTGGGTATTTACCCCAAAGATACAAATGTAGGGACCCGAAGGGGTACGTGCACCCCAATGTTTATAGCAGCAATGTCCACAATAGCCAAACTGTGGAAAGAGCCAAGATGTCCATCGACAGATGAATGGATATGGAAGAAGTGGTATATATACACAATGGAATATTATGCAGCCATCAAAAGGAATGAGCTCTTGCCATTTGCAACAATGTGGATGGAACTGGAGGGTATTATGCTGAGTGAAATAAGTCAATCAGAGAAAGACATGTATCATATGACCTCACTGATATGAGGAATTCTTAATCTCAGGAAACAAACTGAGGGTTGCTGGAGTGGTGGGGGGTGGGAGGGATTGGGTGGCTGGGTGATAGACATTGGGGAGGGTATGTTGTATGGTGAGCGCTGTGAATTGTACAAGACTGATGAATCACGGATCTGTTCTTCTGAAACAAATAATGCAATATATGTTAAGAAAAAAAAAAGATAGCAGGAGGGGAAGAATGAAGGGGAGTAAGTCGAGGGGGGAGATGAACCATTAGAGACAATGGACTCTGAAAAACAAACTGAGGCTTCTAGAGGGGAGGTGGGTGGGGAGATGGGTTAGCCTGGTGATGGGTATTAAAGAGGGCACATTCTGCGTGGAGCACTGGGTGTTATGCACAAACAATGAATCATGGAACACTACATCAAAAACTAATGATGTAATGTATGGTGATTAACATAACAATAAAAATTATTTACAAAAAACTGATGTACTCTTGGGTGATTAACATAACAATAAAATAAAATTTTTTTTAAAAAGTGAATCCTCAAAAAAAAAATCAAACTATAAGAACAAACAACGAAGGAGAATTATCAAACATATCAAACAGGAGAATCATCATCCTCCCCAAATCTAGAAATAGAATATTCTAAAATTTGTTAAATAAAGATGTATACAATGTTTTACAAAATGGAAAAAGACAGACAAAAAATCAAGAGTATAAAAACTGTTATGGGATTAAAGATTTTCCATGTGTCATTGTGGAAAGTTAATAGACAATATCTAAAGGTAATATGTATTGTGTGTACTGATTAGAAAGCCTAAAGACAAACAGGTAAAAATGATTGCCTATGAGAAGCAGGCCAGAGAAAACGCAGGAAAGAGGCAAGGAATGTTGTGGAGGGTGTTATTATTATAAACTCTTCTATACTACATATCTTTAATAAATAATTAGAAACTGTGAAGTAGGGGGAGAAGGAAAATGTAAGGATTGGGGTCAGAAATTTAGAGGTATGTGTGGATTCAAAGTAATCCTGTGATTAATGGAATACATGGAATGTATAGCTTAAAAATAATAAAACTTAAGTGAAAAGCAAACACCTCTTGCCCCATCACTTTGGGCAACTTGTAGCAGACCCCAAGAATCCAGAACTGCATTTTGTGCCCTTTTGCCCCTATGGGCATTGTTCAGAACAACTTTTAAAAAAGTACAGACATTACACCCACAGTTTCTCTTGGAAAATGTTATATTTTAAAAGGTCTGAAGCTGTCATTATTTTGAACATCTTACACTTATGGTCTTATAGTGTTTTTATTTTGAAATATCTGGGAAACAGCTTCCAATCTTTTCAGTGCTTCAAGTCTTTCAAAGTCTTATTATGAGCATAGATCTAATGGGGCTTACAGCAAAAAGTCATGAAATCAGATAATGCCCATAATAAAAAGACATTAATCTATGAAATTGTGAAAGAAAGATAAAATGACTCTGTAAGTGAAAATGGAAAAAAAAAGATGAAATTCATGAAGATAGCGTTTGACTTGAGAAAAGTGAAGAAAGGAAGTTCTTACATCAGATGATCTTAAATGGGGGACAGAGAGAAGAGAAGTGGAGAGTAATATAAGTAGAGATAAGAGTTGGCAAATCTTACAGATTTGGAACAATTGTGAGAGACAATATATCATAGGGATTTTTACCACAAGGATTAAATTAATTAACTTTTTTTTTTTTTTGGACCAGAGTACTTAACTAACCTTTTGTATCACTGCATGTCTGTAACACTGTAATCTGAGTTTCAAATCTGACATTTTCTATATAAGGACTCTTCACTAACAGATTGTGCCACTGGGGCTCCCCAAATTTGTATTTTCTAAAGACAGCTTCTCATCATAGGAATTCCTGTCTAGTTGAATATACACTTCATTCTCAAGCTCACATGGAACATTCAACAAGTTCACATTCTGGGCCATAAAACACACCTTAACAAATTTAAAAGAATAAAAATCATACAAAATATGCTCTCAGAACACAATGGAATTAAACTAGAAATCAACAAAGGTAGCTGGAAAATTCCAAATTATTTGGAGATTAAACAACACATGTCTAAGTAACACAAGTCCAAGAAGAAATCTCATGAGAAATTAAAAGATATTTCAGCTATATGAAAGTACATTTATCAAAATTTGTAAGATGCGGTGAAAACAGTGCTTACAGGAAAGTTCGTAACATTCAATGAACGGTATATTAGAAAGGGACAACATCTAAAATCAATCATCTAAACTTTCATCCTAAGATACAAAAAAAAAAAATCCAATGTAAGCACAAGGAAATAAAAGAGAAGATATCGATGAAATTGAAAACAAGAGATCAAGAGAGAAAATCACTGAAAACAAAAGTTAGTTTTTCAAAAAGATAAATTGATAAGTCTCTATCCAGGCTAACTATGAAAAAAAGACACAAACTACTAATATTAGAAATTGGGGTATCAGTACAGATGTCATGGACATTAAAAGGGCAATAAAAGAGTGCTGTGAACAACTCTGATGACAAATTTGATAGTTTAGATAAAATGGACCAATTCCTTGAAATACATGATCTGCCAAAACTCACACAAGAATAGACAATGTGATTAGGCCTATCTATATCCATTACAGAAATTGAATCAATTAATAATCTTCCAAGATAGAAAGAACTGGGCCCATATGGACACACCAGTAATTTCTCCCAAACTTTTAAGGAAGAAATTACAACCAATTCTTTAAAATATCTTTCAGACAATAGAAGCAGAGGAAATACGCATTTTATAAGGCTCTAATACCAAAATCAGACAAAGACCTCACAAGAGAAAAAAACTATAGACTAATAGCTCTGATGAACATAGATGCAAAAGTCCTCAACAAAATAGTAGTCAAATCCAACAATATATAAAAAATTTATATTGTCTTTGTTCACAGATGACATGATCATCCATGCAGAAAATCCAAAAGAATTAAAAAAAAAAAACACCTGAAAATAATTATAGCAAGGTGGCAAGATACAAGATTAACATACAAAAGTCAATCACTTTTCAATATATAAGCACTGAGCAAGTGAAACTTGACATTAAAAATACAATCTCATTTGTTATCAAAAAATAAAATACTTAGATAAAAATCTAAAACTATGTACAAGATCTATATGAGTAACACTGGAAAACTCTGATAAGATAAAAGAACAAATAAATGGAGAGATAGTCCATGGTTTATGGATAGAAAGACTCAATATTGTTAAGATTTTTTTTTCCTGCTCTGATTGGATAAGTTCCTCTGCTCTGTTTGAGTTCACTGATCCTTCCTTCTGCTTCATCTAGTCTGATGTTGAACCACTTTAGTGTTATTTTTTTTTTTAGTTCAGTTATTGTATTTTTCAGTTCTGTGACTTCTGTTTGGTACTTTCTTATATCCTCTCTTTGTTGGAGTTCTCATTGTGTTTACCCATTTTTCTCCTGAGCTCAGTGAACATCTTTTTGACCATGACTTTGTACTCTTTAGCAGGTAAATTACTTATCTCCATTTGATTAAGTTTTTTTCCTGAGGTTTTATCTTGTTCTTTTATTTCAAACATATTTCTTTGTTTCTTCATTTTGCTTGACTCTCTATTGAGGAAAAAGGAGCCACCTCTCCCAGTCTTGAAAGGATGGCCTGTGTAGCAGATGAAACCTTGTTCAACCCTGCCTTAGCTCTGGGTTTCCTCTCAAAACTTTGTGATTGTTCATGCAGCCTATATTATTTTTAATGCTCCCAGTAGTTGAGGGTGTGTCAAGACTACTTAGCGTCCCAAAGGGGAGGATCTCAGTCAGCACCTAGAGTTAGGTAGATTTGAATCCAGGCACAGGTGCAGTAGCTTTCAAAGAATGCAAATATATGCTGCAAGCAGAAGTCCCACTGGCCACGGTAGCCAGGTAATCTGAAGGTGTCTCAGGTGGCAGTCACAAAAATTGGGGCTGCAGACTAGTATATATATTCTTTTCTTAGAGATACTAATGAGCTATAGTGAGGCACTGAGAGAGCACAAATATGACATCCTCTGGCTTATGTTCTCTCAGACTACCTCTGTAGCCACTAGATGTGTGCCAGACCTGAAGCCTGAACCTTAGGCCAGAGCTACAGGATTAGCAAGTAGGCCTCCTTCACAGAAAGCCTGGGAGGGTGTTTCGGTTTATTGTCTGTGCCCTGGGGGAGATAGCCCACCAAGAACTATCTCTCTAATTCTTACAGTGCTGTGGGAATGCAAGTCCCTTGGCCACTAGAGCCAGGTAATCAAGGGTTATCCCTTGGGCACCAAATGTAAAAACTGGGGGCACTAGACATGTATAAGAGCTCTTCTCCAAGAGATGCTGGTACTCTAGATAGCAGCAGTGGGAGAGTGTAAAGATAGCACCAGTCCTCCAAGGCTCAGGAAAGGCTTAAAGGCAGCCCTTAGATGTGTGCTTAATGGAGAAGCCTGCCACTCCAGGCAGCATCTATGTTGATAAACTAGTAGGCCTCTTTCATAGGAAGACTGAGTTCTTGGATCTGTTGCCTCTTGCTGTGCCCTGGAGGGGTAGCTGTTAAGAATTCTTTCTCCATTGGTTATAGTCCTGTGGGAACACCTGAGCATAAGCCCCACCGGCCTCCAAAGTCAAATGATGCAGAGGTGTCCCCTGGTAGCAGCTGAAAATATCAGGGCAACAGACAAGGGTATAAGCTCCTTTCATTAAGTTACCAGCTGAAGTGAGGCAGAGGGAAAGTATAATTGTGTTCACCAGCCTCCATTTCCTAAAAATATCTCTGTAGGCCCCATAAATGTGCCAAACCAAAAATCTCCTCAGGCCAAAGCTCCTGGTCAAGCAAATAGGCCCCTCTCTCAGAAAAATTAGGGGTGTGTTTCAGCCTGCTATCTGTACAGTGCCTGGGGGGAGTAGTCTGCCAAGAACTATCTCTTTAATTGTACAGTCTCACGGCACCCAGGAACGCAAGCCCACTAACCTTCAGAGCCAGGCAATCAAAGGGTGTCTCCTGGATTGCAGCTGCAAAAACTGAGTCACCAGATTTAAGACCAGGGCACCAGATATGTGTGGAAGCTCCCCTTCAGGAGATACTGGCATCTTGGACAATAGCAGAAGGAACATAAGATGGTGCCCACTGGCTAGGGCAAAGAAAGGGGGTGGACAAAGGTGGCATCTACCAAAAAAAAAAAAAAGGAATTTTAAAAAGAGGTTGTTCTGCTGGCTTTAACAAAGAAAAGAGAGAAGAAAAAATGGTACCCATCAGCTTGTGTCCCCAGAGAGTAATCTAGGAGGACCCCACCCCTTAGACTAAAGTTTTAGAATTTGCAAATGAGTCTTTTACACATCAAGTCTGGGTGCTTTCCAAGGGCTGCTTCTGCACTGAGCCCTGAGGCAGGTGAGTCTGAATGCACACCTTTTAAGAGCCCTTTCTCTGTACACCACAGCACAATAGGTCTTACTGGCATGAGCCCTGTTAGTCTTTAAAACCAGATGATTTGGGGGCTTATCGCTCAGGTGCCAATCTTAAAAGTTGGGGTGCCTGGTGTGAGGTGCCTAATGAACTCTTTCCTTCTCACGGACAAGCTCCAGGTTTTGGTTTTCTTCCTGTGAGTTACTGTGCCAGGGGGTGGGGTTTATTGTGACATTGCTCTCAGCCTTTCCTACCTACTTTAATGTGGTTTCCCTTGCATTTACATGATGTAAAGGGGTCACTCTGCCAGTTTTTAGGTTCTTTTCAAAAGAAATTGTTCCACAGTATAGCAGTTGATTTGGTGTGTCCATGGAAGGAGGTGAATTCAGGATCTTCCTGTGTCACTATCTTGACCTGTGACCAGAATTTACTTGTTAAACCTTTCCCTGATAACAGTGGGTTTCCCATGACTGCTGATCTCACCATATCCTTTCCAGGCTCTAACATGGATCACAAAACAATAATTAACTTAGAAAATCTCAACCATAAGAGGAGTTTTTAGTGACGAGGAGACAGAATTCACCAGGGCCTTCTCCCTCATATATGCAAGAAAGGATCTTTATTTTGCATCCCAGTAGTACCATGTACCTGCATCCGCTGACCCATACATGGATTTCTAGACTGCATGCCATTGATATTACTCAGTCTCTAACTCTGTCATTTGATAAAGGGATTTTACACACTGCTTTTCTGCTTTCTCTCCAAGCATAGACGTTAGCATTAGTTTTGTAGCATTTTAAAATTATCTCAGAAATGGTATCCTTTGTATCTGATTTTCACTATGGTAAATGTAACCATGGCTACCTGGAAGTTTTGGGCTCATCACTATTTTTAGCAACAAAATTTATACGTTTCTTACCACAAGTCATTTGTTTTGGACCAGAGAACCCATTCTCCTTTGGTTCATAATTATGCAAATTTTCCAAGGCTTTATCCCTCCATTTCAGAAAAGGTTTATAACACCGCTCAAGAACAAGAAACAAATGGACTACTGCTGCAACGATATCCCATCTTTATTGTTCCCATGTTATTTATTATGCATCCTATTAACATTTTTAGTTTTTTCTTGTACAAAAAAAACACTTGCAGATTTGCTTACTCCAATCCATAAATATTCGTACTCAATATTAATATGAAAGTCTGTTTGCTACTTATATTTAGAAGTTATTAATTATAGGGTTTACTTTACTGTTTTTATCATTACTTTTACACGTTAATAAACAGCTTTCGAGCCACCAAATCACTTTTGTGCATAAGAGCTTTCACAAAAATAGTAGTAACAATGTATATGCAAATATAATGAATAAAAGTGATTCCATTATATGAAAATAGTAGGCAAGATAAAATAATATAGTCTTTACAGTAGATGAGCATTTTCAAAATGAAGTGATTAATACAATTACAGGATTTGGGGGGGAAATCTCAATTCTCATATCAAAAATGGGTGGTATATATGAATATTATATAATCACACTTTGCTATAAAACTACCAAATTTCCTGCAAAATTTAAGATAAGTAAATCACAACCAGGGACCCCAGCAGTATCCAAACCATACTTTGATTAACACAGTATGAAAAAGAACAGAGGAATGGAATGATTAAAAAAACCCAACAACTTTAAAGTGTGTATAAAAAGGAATCTCTACTGTCAAATCTATGAAAGTGTTTAGTAGTGATAGTAACATCACCAAAGGATTTTTGTAATTCAAAAATTTGCATTCATCTAAGAAACACAAACTCAGGCTTCATTCTGTGCTAGACTGAGGGATTGGAGGTGAATGATTAGCATTATGACCTAATAAGGCACCACGCACAGAGATGAATGGTTTGATTACATATTCTTCAGTGGAAATTATGGTTTGGAAGTTGGATCTTATTTTGAAATCAAACCAAGTAGAGATCATTTAGTACTGATAATTATAGGACTTGAACTCTTCAGAATTTTAAAAGACACTTAGAGATCAGCTAGTAAAAACACTCCACTATTATATATCTGTGTTTCTCTGCTTTTCTGGAATACCTCACAAGTAATAATGAAAATTCCTCCTGAGTCAGCCTAGTGCAGTTTTGGACAAGTCTAATATTTAGGAAATGAAAGTGTATATCCATGTCATCCAGTAAAAATATAAAGTATTTCTTTATATAAAGATAAACATCACTCTCCACTTCTAATGTCATCTTGTTGACCACATGTTGATCCTCTGAATGCAATACAGGATGCATCTCTTCTAGCTTCTACGTAGTGGCACTTGAGATGTTTAAAAGCCATTATGTCTGCCTTTAGTCTTTCCATCTACAGGCTAATTATAGTTTCCAAGACTTCCTCATCTAGTCCTTGCCTTTCAAACACACTCTAGTCTGTCAGTATCCCACTTAAGCCATGGTATCAGAAATGAACATCAGATCTAGCTGTGGCCTTAATGATGCTTAGTAAAGTGGGAACATTATTTGCCTTTTTCTGGGCAAAAATCTTTTCTATTAGTGTGTTTATTAATGTGCTCCCATTGCTTTAGGGCCGACACACCATATTGGTGACTCTAATTGAGTTTTCAGCTAACTATAACCTTTTTCACACATGTAATTACTAAGCCTCCTCTCCATTCTAGATTTATACAGTGATGGTTTTGGACGTACATGTGTTTCCTGCTGCATGAGTGTGGAAGAATACAGATTTCCTCTTTAAATATAATTCTAATTATTTTACCCATCATTCTATTCTTGCAATATCTGTCAAGATCCTAATTCTGGCACTGACTAATGCATCCCCAACTTCATGTCTTCTGAAAACTTATACTATAAAATTCACTGATAAAAATGAGGCATTCAAAGTATACCATTTTTTCTATAATTAAAAGAGTGTGTCCCATCTTTTGAATGTCATCTGTCCTTGTCACCCAGTCTAACTTTCAGTTGATTCCTGCAGCCCCTACCTTTTAACATAGAAACCCTAAGCCTTGGCATATGTTTCTGTGAGTTTAGATAATGTTTAGCTATCGAGAGGGATCTTCATTAGAGAGGAAAGACAGCAGGGAGGGGCTGGCCCATCCCTCCCCCGCCAGTCACCCTAGCCTTCAGCACGAAGGATGCACAACAGAACAAGAGAGCTTTAGGAGTCCCCAGAAATCACAAGCTCAGCTGACGAATAAGGACATGAGGGAAGCAGGCAGGTTAGGAAGCTAGAGAATGAGAGCTCCACCTAAACAGGACCACAGTTATGCAGTTCCAGCCACTAGTGCCACATAGGATCACAGGCTTAGAATACTGAGTCTTCTGATTATTTTCAAGAGAAGCCAAAAATCTGAAATTTTGAGTACATGGTAACATTGAGGACCTAAACAGCCAGATGTAGCACCAGAGGAAGGAAGCAGGCAGCTGGGCACTGAGGATTTGCGCTAAGCTCTAGGCCACAGGAAGAAATGAGAGGAAACCAGTTTCCCATGCTGTTGACCTGGCCATTTACCACAGCTCTCAAGGGTAGGAGAAGGCAGAAAGTCGACTAGTACCACAAAGTGTGTGATTGATTGAAGTATTGTCATATTATGTACCTTGGACAACAACAACAAAAAAAAAGGGTGATTAAAATGCTAAAAAGAGACATGAGCCAATGGAAAGGTAGGTTTCATTTCTGTTCTCTTAACTCAATAATGGAGAAGGCCTTTAAGACACAAGGCTTTCTTGCCTCCCTTGTTAGTAAAGACAGCAAGTGAAGGAGTGGACATGGTGCGCTTTCTACTTGACAGACTAAAGTGTGGCTACATCATCACTGGAGACCTCAGACAGACCACCACTCAGCCCTTCTCCCCCAAGAAGTTAAGTTTTGAAGTGAGCTTCAGGATTCAATACCCTAATCCTTTGCATTAAAAACATCTTTTTAGGAGATAGCAATAACTATGATTTTGTAATTTAAGATAATTTAAAAAAATTATATCATTCAACCAAATATTTGTGTTAGATACTAAAGTAGTCTTGGCAGGTATAATTAGTGTCTTAATTTGGGTTCCCCCAAAAGCAGATGCTAAAACAGGGTTTATATTTGAGCAGTTTATTTGGTTGAGGAGTGGGGAAGTGAGAGAAGAAAGTGGCTGATAAAAAGCAAGATAGCTACTACTGTGGGTGTGACTGGGACTTAGTCCCCTAGAAAGACTGGGAAACATGCACCATAAGTTCACATTGCCTAAGAGGTGAGGGAGTCGAGGTATTTACACACCAACTAATTATTTTTGGTGGAGGGGTGCTGGAGAATATTTGGTGGTGCTAATTTCTTGCATGAGCAAACTGGCTTTCTTCAGCTTAAAAAAAATTCTTAAAGAGATCAAGATCAGCTGGTACGCCTTGAAGTCCTCTGAAGTATGAATGGGATACCAACACTGTTCCACTCAAAAGTCAAGAGTCCTACCCTACCACAGCTTGCAGTTTAGTGGAGATAAGTAGAAATAAACAGCACAATGTGACTAATGATACATATTTGGAAATCAAATTTTGAGAGATGTCCTGAGTATTATTATTCTGTATTCATTTAAAAATTATCATGCTTAAATTTAGTATTATTTATTCATAAAGACATTTAATTGGTCCTAGCCTTCTCCTCTGAAGTATTCAATTCAAAAAGTATTTTTCTTTCTTCCTATTATCTTTTTATTCTTCACCCATTTCTAATTATATCACTTTATTTTATGTGCCATGTTAAACCACCATAAAACCTATATGGAAACAGATTACACAAGTAAGCAAATGAGAGAGGGGAAGAGTAAAAGGGAAAAGAGAATGAGAAGAATAAAATATGTCTTTTTATTGGATACAATGGCCCTTCAAGAAGCAAAATTGGTTTGATAAAATCTGCCTTTTCTTTGACTTATGTGTAATTGCCTGAATTGGTAAAGAGTTATTATAGTATTCTTTTTTCAAGGAAATGTTTGTTTTTCCTTAGAGAATTCCTCTTAAATAAGTGAAGAGTAGATGGCCTTGCTAGAGTTGCTGATGAAAAAGTTCATACTAGGTAGAGAGAATTTAGGAAACTTTATAAAGCTGATCAAATGAACAAGGTCCTGGGTCATTTATCTAAAATGCTCTGGTTAGAAGTATTATGTAAGAAGAAAAATGCTTTGAGGAGTGTTGAAAAATGGTCTCATGAACCCAGATGGCATGATGATTGAAATAATAACAGACAAACTTGGATGAAGAGCTATGTATCTTCCAGAACCATTTGGATATACTAGGACATCTGAGAGAAGTTCTAAATGGATATAGGTCTTCTGTATAGAGAAAATTTGCACAACTGATTCAAAGCATGTGACTATTTGTCAACAATGGTGTAACTTTCCACAACTGTTTTTGGAGCTGTCAGCTAAGGCCGACAATAGTGTTTAAAACAGAGGCAGAACTTCAGTGAAGAGAGCATACTAGTTCAGTCAAAAGACTTGGGTACTGATGAATCATTGAGCACTACGTATGAAACTAATGATGTACTATATGTTGGCTAATTGAATTTAAATTAAAATTTAAAAATAAAGATGCTTTCTACACACACACACACACACACACACACACACACACACACACACACAAAACTTAGGTTCAAATTCCAGCACTACCACTTAGTAGCAGCTGGGTGGTTTTGGGTAAGTCATTTAACTCTTCTAAGCCATATTTCCCAATTCTTAAAATGGGCTAATAATAATACCAATGATCAGTAGTTATTAATAATAGACAACGGCTACAAAAATCAAATAAGATAAAGGGTACAAAGGTAACACAAATAATGGTTGTTAGTGTATTTCTCCACTGTCAAATTAACCAATAAGATATTTTGTTTAGGGTCCTAACATGGTTTTTATCAGAGAATGTGGGATCTTGGATTATAACTTACCTTTCATACTGTCCCCATCTCAATTCTACCCCTGTTGAAATTATATAGTTTTAATAAATGGATTCAGAAATAGTGGTCTTTCTCACCACTTTAATATCTTGTTTTATAATATTCTGAAATTAGTACAGTATTGACATCTGAAATGCTTCTGATGTGGGAAGAGGTATTTCTTTCTTGTCAGCAGCAAAAACACAATTGTGTGTTTATCATACACAAGATGTGCGAGACCTTAACCATACCTCAAACTGAAACATCATTCTGTTATCAGACAAGATGCCTGGCATGGTATTGCCTTATAAAGACCCAAAGCCTCTGTGATTACATGTGTTTATATATGCCAGATAATACATCACTGATTTTGTGTAGGTGTCTATTCCAAAAGCAATCTATCTGGTTAATATTTCTCAAGTTACACAAACACCACCACTTCTCCAGAGCCAAATTGCTTTACTTTGAATTCATCATATATTTTGTAAGTCCCAGTAACCACGGTTCTTATGCTTGAGCTCATTGGCTTCCTTCTCAACTTTGTAAAACACATCAATAGTCCTCTATGTTTGGCTTGTAGTCCTAGTACAGTTTCAGTCAATTATAAAGATTTATTGACTACTTTACTTTGAAAACACTAATGTGGAACCAGAAAAACAAAATTTCCACACAATGCTTATTATATAAAATAAGATAGAAAGAGGGAGAGGAAAGCTCCAAACCTGTTTATTCATCATTGGCTAATAAAATTTTAATAATGGATTTGCTGAAATGAACCCAACCGTCAGATGCCAGATCAACTCTGTTGTTGATACTGTCAAAGTGGCCAGCCCTGCTAAGTCCTCTGTTATCTTTGGCACCAGGTGAGGTATTCATATATTGGTGTAAAGGATGTAAGAAGCTGGAAAGAGCAAACCAATCAATTGGATAATTGCATCAAAATAAACCATGGTCTTCAAACATCTAATTAGATAGTTTATAAGAACATATTAACCAGAAAAAGTCTCAATTCATACGTAAGGAAAATACTTGTGTCAGTAGCAGCTATTTCACTCTGTCCACAGAAGTGCCATTACAAACCACAGCCATAGTTACTTTATTAGAGTCCAAGAAATGTCCTTCTTAGGCCCACATATGATTAGAGAGTTATGCTAAAAATTGATGAGTATAGGACACTTCCCAAACTCCATTGGGGAGAAAAAAATTGTAGGAATTATATTTCTTAAGAGCTTGACAGACACCAGCAATGATATATGTATCTTTCACAGATGCCTTAAATGTTAAAAGCATATATTCTTTACCAATAACTTCTTAGAAAAAGGCAAAGTCTCTTCTGATTATTAACTGTTCAAATGCTTATGGAAAAAGGCAGAGGAATGAATGAATAAATGAATGAGTTAAGTAATTTTTAAATATAACAATTAGATTCTAATGTTTTTCTATTTTACTAATAGAATCACTAGAATGTACAAGAAATAGAGTATAAGTTGAAAAATTGCAGCAAAAGCAACACATTTCAGAGGAGTATTCTCTCTGTACCAATGCTAAGAAGAGAATGACCTAAGCGTGGAATGGTTTAATTACAAATTTACTGAGTTTGGATGTAATGTTTGGCATACAAATCTCCATTCTTATCCAAGACCCCAATGTTTGGATCAAGATGTAACTTCTTAGAAACATCCTAGGCAAGCATGTCTATCAACAATGCCTCCCAGTGTATAGCCACAACCTTCAGTTGAAAATGGGATGCCTTTCTTCCCAGTGTACCTCAAAGCTCAGTTCCAGTCTTGATTCTTAAACCTAAAGGTTAATTTAGAGATAAATCTAACAAAGATCCTTTGGCTTAAATGACCTACTTTACCTCTCTACCACTTGAATTCCCTGAAAATTGTTCATAACCACAGTGTACTTCCCAGTCCTGCTCAAAAAGCAAAAGAACCAATGGAACACATAGACCTCACATTTGGCTTCAGCCATTCATGTCTAGTCTGCCAAACCTGTCATTTTCAATGAATATTGAATATTCAGATTTTCCCCTTTTTTCATTTTATATTAAGCCAGGCAGCTGTCTAGGTCTAGTTGTTAAGTAAAAGAGAACTTGCCCACATTTACCAACCTAGATGGAGAAGTCCTAATTTTCTTTAAAGAGGCAGTATATCCTGGCTCCTTGAAATACTGGAAACCAAACTGTAAGAAAAACGGGCTAAGAATGTTTTAGAAAAATAAGAACATATCTTCATTTCCTTGTCTCTCCTGAATCTTGAGTTTACATTCATCTTCCTTAAGGTATATTTTTGCTTAAATAATTTCCTTAATTTCCAACACCATATATCAAAACTGCTACTTCTAGGACAACTGATACATATTTTCTTGGAGGAGATTGTTTCCCTACAAAATATCAACAATAGCTAATATTAAGGACTTACCATTTGCTAAGCACTGTACAACATTCTTTTTTTTTCAAGTTTTTTCAAGTTTTGAGATGTAATTGACATTTAATGTGGAGTAAGTTTAAAATGTACAATAGGATGGTTTGATATATATATAATATATATTATATATGGTATATAATATATATTATGAAATAGTACCACAACGTTAGTTAATACATCAATCACCTCAGATATTCTGTGTGTGTGTGTGTGTGTGTGTGTGGTGAGAACTTTTAAGATCTATCCTCTTACCAGCTTTTAAGTATACAATATAGTATTTTTGACCTTAGTCACCTTACATCCCCAGGACTCACTCATCTAATAACTGGAAGTTTGTACCATTTCACCACCATTTCACCATCATTCACCCATTTCTCTCATCTCCCCCAGCCCTCTCTCTTGACAACCACCAATCTACTTTCTGTTTCTATGAGTTCAGTTTTTTCAAATCCTACACATAAATGAGATCATGCAGTCTTTATCTGTCTTATTTCCCTTAGCATAAGAACTTTAAGGCTCACCCATGTTGTTGCAAATGATGAGATTTCCTTTTTGAAAGCTGAATAATATTCGTGTGTGTGTGTGTGTGTGTGTGTGTGTGCATGTGTGTGACGTTTTGTTTATCCAGTGGACCCTGGTCCATTGTTTAACCAATGGTCACCTGTCAATAGAAGCTTATGTTGTATCTATGTCTTGGCTATTGTGAATAATGCTACAATAAATATGTGGGAGGGATGCAGGTATTTATTCAATATAGTGATTTCATTACCTTTAAACACATACCCAAAAGTGGGATTGCTAGGTCATATGGTTATAATATTTTTAATTTTTTGAGGAACCACCATACTGTTTCCATAGTGGTTATATCAGTTTATGTCCCCACCAATGGTGCACAAGGATTCCCTTTTCCCACATCCTCACCAACACTTGTTATATCTTGTCTTTTTGATAAAAGCCATTCTAACAGATACAAGGTGATATCTCATTGTGGATTTTATTTGCATTTTCCTGATGATTAATGATGTTGATCACCTTTTTATGTACCTGTTGGCTGTTGTATGTCTTTTTTGCAAAAATATTTATTCAAATCTTTTTCCCATTTTAAATGAATGCTTTTACTATAGAATCATATAAATTACTTATATATTTTAGATATAAACTCCTTGAGATATATGCTGTACAAATATGTTCTTCTATTCTGTAGGTTGTTTTTCACTTTGTTGATGTTCCCTTTGCAATGCATAAGCTTTTTAGTTTGATGTGGTCCCATGTTTCTATTTTTACTTTTTATGTTTGTGTTTTTGAAGCTGTATCTACAAAATTATTGCCAAGACCAATGTTAGGGTTTTTCACTGTTTTCTTCCTCAGGGGTTGATGTTTTTAGGAATTATACTTAATTCTTTAATTTATTTTCAGCTAATTTTTGTGAGCGCTGAAAGATAGGGGTCCAGTTTTATTCTTTCTGTACAAATATCCAATTTTCCCAACACCATTAATTGAAAACATATCTTTTCCCCATTCAGTATTCACTTATGAAATATTAGTTGAACATATGTGCATGGGTTTGTTTTCAGGCTCTTGATACTGTTCTGTTGGTTTTATGTCTATTTTTTGCCAGTACCAAACTGTTATGATTACTCTAGCTTTGTAATATAGTTTGAAGACAAGAAACATGATGCCTCCAGCTTTTTTTTCTTTTTTTTTTTTCCCCTCAAGTTTGCTTTAGTTATTCAGGGTCTTTCATGGTTCCATATGAATTTTAGGATTGTTTTCTCTACTTGTGTAAAAAATGTCATTGGAATTTTGAAAAACATTGCATTGAATCTATAGTTGGCTTTGACTAGTATGGACATTTTCATAATACTAATTCTTCCAGTCTATAAATAAAGGATATGTTTTCATTGTTTCTCTTTCAATTTCTTGCATCAATGTCAATGTCTTATTGTTTACAGTAGAGATCTTTCACATCCTTGGTCAAATTCATTCCTAAGTATTTTTGTTTTTGATGCTATTTAAACTGGATTTATGTATTTTTTAGATAATTTATTGTTAGTGTATAAAATATAGCTAATTTTTATATGTCAATTTGTAATGTGTAACTTTATTGAATTCATTTATTCTAACAGGTTTTTGTTATTTTCTGTTTTGTTTTGTTTTTGGTATTCAGGGATTTCTATATATAAGATCATGTCATCTACAGAGACCATTTTGTTTCTTTTCCATTTGGATGCCTTTTATTTCTTTTCTTGCCTGATTTCTCTGGCTGGGACTTCAAGTACTATGTTGAATAGGTGTGTTAAGTGTGGGCACTCTTGTCTTGTTCCTGGTCTTAGAGGAAAAGTTTACAACCTTTACCATTAAGTATTATAATAGTTGTGGGTTTGTCATATATGACCTTTATCGTGTTGAGGTACATTCCTTCTATATCCAATTTGTTGAGAGTTTTTACCATAAAAGGATGTTGAATTTTGTCAATTTTTTTTGCATCTATTGAGATGATCACATGATTTTTATCTTTTATTAATGTGATTTATTTATTGATTTACATATGTTAAAACATCCTTTCATCCCAGGGGTGAATCCCACTTGACCACAGTATATGATCATTTAATATGTTGTTGAATTCAATTTGCTAGCATTGAGTTTTTTTTTTTTTTGTATATATATTCATCAGGCATATTGGCATATAGTTGTCTTGTAGTGTCCTTATCTGGCTTTGGTATCAGGATAATGTTGTCCTTATAAAATGAATTTGGGAATGTTTCCTGCCCTTCAGTGTTTCGGAAGAGCTTGAGAAGGATTGGTGCTAATTCCTCCTTAAATTTTTGGTAGAATTCACCAATGAAACTATCTGGTCCTGGACTTTCCTTTGTTGGGAGGTTTTTGATTATTGATTCAATCTCCTTACTCATTGATCTGTCCAGATTTCCTATTTATTCTTTTTCAGTCTTGGTAGGGTGTATGTTTCTAGAAATTAATCCATTTCTTTTAGGTTGTCCAGTTTGTTGGCATATAATTGTTCATACTTTTATGACTGTATTTCTTTGGAATCTATTGTCTCCTCTTTCAATTAGAATTCTTTTTTTTTTCTTGGTTAGTCTAAATGTTTGTCAATTTCATTTATCTTTTCAAAGAACTCTTAATTTTACTAATATTTTCTATTGTTTTCCTGTCTTCTATTCCTTTTACTTCTACTCTAATTTATATTATTCCCCACCATCCGCCAACTTTGGGCTTAGTTTGTTTTTCCTTTTCTAGTTCCTTGAAGTGTTATGTATAATTGTTTGAGATTTTAACTTTGCTTTCTTGATGTATATGTTTATAGCTTTAAACTTCCCTCTTAGATTTGCTTTTGCTGCAACCCATAAGTTTTGGTATATTATGTTTCCATTTTTGTTTATGTCAAGAAATTTTTTATTTGCTTTTTGATTTCCTTGATCCATTAGTTATTCAGAAGTGTTATTTAATTTCTATGTATTTATGGATTTCCAGCTTTCCTCTTTTTATTGATTTCTAGTTTCTTACCATTGTGGTTGAAAAAAAAAAAACAGGAGATATAATTTCTATCTTCTTGAATTCATTGAGACTTTTTTGTGGCCTAACATATGATCTATCTTAGAATATGTTCTGTGTGCTTGTGAGAAGAGTGTGTAGGTTCCTGTTGCTGGATCAAATGTTCTGTATATGTCTTTTATCCATTTGGTCTATATTGTTGTTCAAATTCATTGGTTCTCTCTCTGGATGATCTATCATTGTTGGTAGTAATGTATTAAAGTCTTTGTTATTGTATTGCTGTTTATTAGTATTATTTTATTAGTATTTATTAGTATTTTCTTTGTATATTTAGGTGCTCTGATATTGGATGCATAAGTACTTAAAATTGTTACATCTTCAGGGGGCGGAGCAAGATGGCAGAGGAGTAGGAGACCTGGATTTCATCTGGTCTCAGAAATTCAGCTGGATAGGGATCAAACCATTCTGAACACCTACGAACTCAACAGGAGATCAAAGAAAAGAACAGCAACAACTCTCTGAACAGAAAGGCGACCACTTTCTGGAAGGTAGGACGTGCAGAGAAGTGAATCCAAGGCGATATTCGGGAGGATAGAAGGCGGGGGAGGGGGCCTCCATGGGCTGCTTCTGGCAAGTGATAGAGCCGCGGAGCACAAAATACGAACTTTTAGAAGTCGGCTCCCTGAGGGACATCACTCCAGTGGCTAAGCTGGGGGTGGAACCCTTGCAGGAGAGTGTGGTCTCAGGACCCTCGGGGTCACAGAAAGACTGGGGGTGCCTGAGTGCAGCAGAGCTCCCAGGTATCGGAGGGGGGAGGCCGGCTGCAGAGACTGAGCCAAGGTGCGGGCTCTCAGCTTGGGGTTGCCATAAACTGTGATTGGTGACAGTCAGGAGCCCACTGCTCCTCCAACAGGGACCCAACAAGCGGCAGATCAGGGAGACTCCCCTTCCTCCCCTGGGAGGGGCGGCACGGGAGCTCACTGCAGGGATCTGCTGGGTTTGGAGACTCCACACGGGGTCGGGTGCCAGAGATAGAAATGCTCGGTCACAGGCTGGGTGAGCGCAGAGTGCGGCCAGAGACCGGGGAGACAGGAGTGACTGCTTTTCTCTGGGGGCGCACTGAGGAGCAGGGCCCCGAGTTCTCAGCTCCTCCGGGCCAGAGATTGGGAGGCTGCCATTTTCACTCTCCTCCTCCAATGCTGTATGGAAAGCTTTCAGGGAACAAAGGCTCCCGAGAGCAAACCCAAGCAGATTGCTTAGCCGGGACCTGGCAAGGGTGGGGCAATTCCGACTCCGGCAAAGACATTTGGGAACCATGGCAACAGGCCCATCCCCCAGAAGATCAGTACAAACAGCCAGCCAAGACCAAGTTTACCGATCAATGAGAATGGCAGAACTCCAGCGCTAGGGGAATACTGCACATAGAATTCATGGCTTTTTTACCATGATTCATTAGTCTTTCAAAGTTAATTTTTTTAAACTGTGTTTTTTTTTCAATTTCTCTTTTTCCCTTTTTCAACCAACATCAATCCCTTTCTTAAAAATATTTTTATTTTTCATTTTTAGAGTCATATTCTATCCCTTCATAGTAGTTACCCTTATTTTTGGCATATATATATAAGTTGTTCTCTCTTTAAAATTTTGAGATGCGGTTTCTTCTAACATATCAAAATATACCCTAAATCTCTAGTGTATAGCTTTGTTCTAGTCTCCTGCCTGATCACATTCTCTCCCCCTTTTTTTTTCTTTCTTTCCTTTTTTTATCCTCTTCTTTCTTTTTTCAAACCACTTCTTATCAATTCCTTTTTTAAAATTTTTTATACTTTTCATCTTTACAGTCATATTCCATCCCTTCATCGTATCAACCATTATTTTATACATATATAAGTCTTTCTTTCTTTAAATTTTAGGAGGCACTTTCTTCTAACAGACCAAAATACACCCAAACTCTAGTGTGTGGCACTGATCTATGCACCATCCTGATCATATTTGAGCATATTCTGTTTTGTTTGGTTTTGTTCCATTTTTGTTTGTTTTTATCTTTTCCTTTTTTTTCTCTTACTTTTTTCTTTCTTTCCCTTTCTTTTCACATGGTTTCAAATCTTTTCTGATTTGATTACAGTATATTTTCAGGGGACGTTGTTAACCTGTTAGCATTTTGTTCTCTCATTCATCTATTCTCCTCTGGACAAAATGACAAGACGAAAAAAATCACCTCAGCAAAAAGAACAAGAGGTAGTACCATCTGCCAGGGACCTACTCAATACGGACATTAGTGCAATATCGGACCTAGAGTTCAGAATCATGACATTAAAGATATTAGCTGGGCTTGAAAAAAGCATGGAAGTTATTAGAGAAATCATTTCTGGAGAAATAAAAGAACTAAAATCTAACCAAGTCGAAATCAAAAAGGCTATAAATGAGGTGCAATCAAAAATGGGGGCACTAACTGCTAGGATAAATGAGGCAGAAGAGAGAATCAGCGATATAGAAGACCAAATGATGGAAAATAAAGAAGCTGAGAAAAAGAGATAAACAACGACTGGATCACGAGGGCAGAATTTTAGAGATAAGCGATACGATAAGACGAAACAATATTAGAATAATTGGGATCCCAGAAGAAGAAGAAAGAGAGAGAGGGGCAGAAGGTATATTGGAGCAAATTATAGCAGAGAACTTCCCTAATGTGGGGAAGGAAACAGGCATCAAAGTCCAGGAGGCACAGAGAACTCCTCTCAAAATCAACAAAAATAGGTCAACACCCCGACATCTACTAGTAAAACTTACGAGTCTCAGAGACAAAGAAAAAATCCTGAAAGCAGCTCGGGAGAAGAGATATGTAACCTACAATGGTAGAAACATTAGATTGGCAACAGACCTATCCACAGAGACCTGGCAGGCCAGAAAGGACTGGCATGATATCTTCAGAGCACTAAACGAGAAAAAAATGCAGCCAAGAATACTATATCCAGCTAGGCTGTCATTGAAAATAGAAGGAGAGATAAAGAGCTTCCAGGACAAACAAAAACTAAAGGAATTTGCAAACACAAAACCAACCCTACAAGAAATATTGAAAGAGGTCCTCTAAGCAAAGAGAGAGCCTAAAAGCAGCATAGATGAGAAATGAACAGAGACAATATACAGTAACAGTCACCTACACACAATACAATGGCACTAAATTCATACCTTTTAATAGTTCCCCTGAATGTAAATGGGCTCAATGCCCCAATCAAAAGACACAGGCTATCAGATTGGATTAAAAAACAAGACCCATCGATATGCTGTCTGCAAGAGACTCATTTTAGACCCAAGACACCCCCACATTGAAAGTGAAGGGGTGGAAAACCATTTACCATGCTAATGGACACCAAAAGAAAGCAGGGGTGGCAAACATTATATCAGACAAATTAGATTTTAAAACAAAGACTGTAATAAGAGATGAGGAAGGACACTATATCCTACTTAAAGGGTCTATCCAACAAGAAGATATAACAGTTGTCAATATCTATGCCCCTAACGTGGGAGCAGCCAATTATATAAGGCAATTAATAACAAAAGCAAAGAAACACATTGACAACAATACAATAATAGTGGGGGACTTTAACACCCCCCTCACTGAAATGGACAGGTCACCTAAGCAAAAGATCAACAAGGAAATAAAGACTTTAAATGACACTCTGGGCCATATGGACTTCACAGACATATTCAGAACATTCCATCCCAAAGCAACAGAATACACATTCTTCTCTAGTGCCCATGGAACATTCTCCAGAATAGATCACATCCTAGGTCACAAATCAGGTCTAACCGGTACCAAAAGATTGGGATTATTCCTTGCACATTTTCAGACCACAGTGCTTTGAAACTAGAACTCAATCACAAGAGGAAAGTCAGAAAGGACTCAAATACATGGAGGCTAAAGAGCATCCTACTAAAGAATGAATGGGTCAACCAGGAAATTAAGGAAGAATTAGAAAAATTCATGGACACCTATGAAAATGAAAACACAACTGTTCAAAATCTTTGGGATGCAGCAAAGGCAGTCCTGAGAGGAAGGTATATAGCAATGCAAGCCTTTCTCAAGAAACAAGAAAGGTCTCAAATACACAACCTAACCCTACACCTAAAGGAGCTAGAGAAAAAACAGCAAATAAAACCTAAACCCAGCAGGAGAGGAGAAATAATAAAGATCAGAGCAGAAATCAATGAAATAGAAACCAAAAGAACAGTAGAACAGATCAACAAAACTAGGAGCTGGTTCTTTGAAAGAATTAACAAGATTGATAAACCCCTGGCCAGACTTATCAAAAAGAAAAGAGAAATTACCCAAATCAACAAAATCATGAATGAAAGAGGAAAGATCACAACCAACACCAAAGAAATACAAACAATTATAAGAACATATTAGGAGCAACTCTATGCCAGCAAATTAGATAACCTGGAAGAAATGGATGCATTTCTAGAGATGTATCAACTACCAAAATGGAACCAGGAAGAAATAGAAAACCTGAACAGACCTATAACCACTAAGGAAATTGAAGCAGCCATCAAAAATCTCTCAACAAACAAAAGCCCAGGGCCAGATGGTTTCCCAGGGGAATTCTATCAAACATTTCAAGAAGAATTAATACCTATTCTCCTGAAACTGTTCCAAAAAATAGAAATGGAAGGAAAACTTCCAAACTCATTTTATGAGGCCACCATTACCTTGATCCCCAAACCAGACAAAGACCTCATCAAAAAGGAGAATTATAGACCAAAATCCTTGATGAACATGGATGCAAAAATTATCACCAAAATACTAGCCAATAGGATCCAACGGTACGTTAAAAGGATTATTCACCACGACCAAGTGGGATTTATCCCTGGGCTGCAAGTTTGGTTCAACATCCGCAAATCAATCAACGTGATACAATATATTAACAAAAGAAAGAACAAGAATCATATGATCCTCTCAATAGATGCAGAGAAAGCATTTGACAAAGTACAGCATCCTTTCTTGATCAAAACTCTTCAGAATATAGGGATAGAGGGCACATACCTCAATATCATAAAAGCCATCTATGAAAAACCTACAGCGAATATCATTCTCAATGGGGAAAAACTGAGAGCTTTCCCCCTAAGGTCAAGAACGTGGCAGGGATGTCCACTCTCACCACTGCTATTCAACATAGTATTAGAAGTCCTAGCCACGGCAATCAGGCAACAAAAAGAAATCCAAGGCATCCAAATCGGCAAAGAGGAAGTCAAATTCTCACTCTTTGCAAATTATATGATACTTTATGTGGAAAACCCAAAAGACTCCACCCCAAAACTGTTAGAACTCATACAGGAATTCAGTAAAGTGGCAGGCTATAAAATCAATGCACAGAAATCAGTGCATTCCTATACACCAACAACAAGACAGAAGAGAGACAAATCAAGGAGTCGATCCCATTTACAATTGCACCCAAAACCATAAGATACCTAGGAATAAATCTAACCAAAGACGCAAAGAATCTGTACTCAGAAAACTATAAAATACTCATGAAAGAAATTGAGGAAGACACAAAGAAATGGAAAAACGTTCCATGCTCATGGATTGGAAGAACAAACATTGTGAAGATGTCAGTGCTACCTAGAGCAATCTACACATTCAATGCAATCCCCATCAAAATACCATCCACTTTTCTCAAAGAAATGGAACAATCCTCAGATTTGTATGGAACCAGAAAAGACCCCAAATAGCCAGAGGAATGTTGAAAAAGAAAAGCAAAGCTGGTGGCATCACAATTCCGGACTTCCAGCTCTATTACAAAGCTGTCATCACCAAGACAGTATGGTACTGGCACAAAAACAGACACATAGATCAATGGAACAGAATCGAGAGCCCAGAAATGGACCCTCAACTCTATGGTCAACTCATCTTTGACAAAGCAGGAAAGAATGTCCAATGGAAAAAAGACAGTCTCTTCAACAAATGGTGGTGGGAAAATTGGACAGCCACATGCAGAAGAATGAAACTGGACCATTTCCTTACACCACACACAAAAATAGACTCCAAATGGTTGAAAGACCTAGATGTGAGACAGGAGTCCACCAAAATCCTAAAGGAGAACACAGGCAGCAACCTCTTCGACCTCAGCCACAGCAACTTCTTCCTAGAAACATCGCCAAAGGCAAGGGAAGCCAGGGCAAAAATGAACTATTGGGATTGCATCAAGATCAAAAGCTTTTGCACAGCAAAAGAAACAGTCCACAAAACCAAAAGACAACCGACAGAATGGGAGAAAATATTTGCAAATGACATATCAGATAAAGGGCTAGTATCCAAAATCTATAAAGAACTTATCAAACTCAACACCCAAAGAACAAATAATCCAATCAAGAAATGGGCAGAAGACATGAACAGACGTTTCTCCAAAGAAGACATCCAAATGGCCAACAGACACATGAAACAGTGCTCAACATCGCTCGTCATCAGAGAAATCCAAATCAAAACCTCAATGAGATACCACCTCACGCCAGTCAGAATGGCTAAAATTAACAAGTCAGGAAACGACAGATGTTGGCGGGGATGTGGAGAAAGGGGAACCCTCCTACACTGTTGGTGGGAATGCAAGCTGGTGCAACCACTCTGGAAAACAGTATGGAGGTTCCTCAAACAGTTGAAAATAAAGCTACCATATGATCCAGCAATTGCACTACTGGATATTTACCCCAAAGATACAAATGTAGGGATCCGAAGGGGTACGTGCACCCCAATGTTTATAGCAGCAATGTCCACAATAGCCAAACTGTGGAAAGAGCCAAGATGTCCATCGACAGATGAATGGATATGGAAGAAGTGGTATATATACACAATGGAATATTATGCAGCCATCAAAAGGAATGAGATCTTGCCATTTGCAACGACGTGGATGGAACTGGAGGGTGTTATGCTGAATGAAATAAGTCAATCAGAGAAAGACATGTATCATATGACCTCACTGATATGAGGAATTCTTAATCTCATGAAACAAACTGAGGGTTGCTGGAGTGGTGGGGTGTGGGAGGGAGGGGGTAGCTCAGTGATAGACATTGGGCAGGGTATGTGCTATGGTGAGTGCTGTGAATTGTGCAATACTGCTGAATCACAGATATGTACCTCTGAAACAAATAAGGCAATATATGTTAAAAAAAATAAAGGAGGAGATAGCAGGAGGGGAAGAATGAAGGGGGGGAAATCAGAGGGGGGAATGAACCATGAGAGATGATGGACTCTGAAAAACAAACTGAGGCTTCTAGAGGGGAGGTGGGTGGGGGGATGGGTTAGCCTGGTGATGGGTATTAAAGAGGGCACATTCTGCTTGGAGCACTGGGCATTATGCACAAACAATGAATCATGGAACACTACATCAAAAACTAATGATGTAATGTATGGTGATTAAATAACAATAAAAATTTAAAGATTAAAAAAATTGTTACATCTTCTTGATGGATTGACCCCTTTATTATTGTATAATTGCCTTCTTTGTCATCGACCGTTTTTAGCTTAAAGTCTGTTTTGTCTGTTTTTTTACTTTTTTGCAGATTCTTTGTTCCTTGGTTCCTGTCTTATTTTAAGCTGTAACAACTTCAATAGCATACAGAAACTTTATACATGTACTTCCTCTTATTTTAGGTTATTCATGTTACAATTTCTATTTTTAATACGGTGTATTTAATGACAAATTATTATAGTATATTTAAATACATTTGTTTTTTAAGTTTTCAAGTTGTGATTTATGCACCACCATTATAATATTAGGGAATCTGCCTTTGACTACATATTTACCTTTACTAGTGAGTTTTACACATTCATATGTTTTTATAATATTAATTGGTATTATTTTATTTTAGTTTGAAGAACACCCTTTCGTATTTCTTGTAAGGTGGTTCTAGTGGTGACAAATTCTCTCAGCTTTTGTTTGTTTGGGAAAGTCTTTACCTCTCCATTTTTGAAGGACAGTTTTCCTTGATGTAGCCCTTAAGTGACCATTTTTTCTTTTAATATTTTGAATATGTCATTCTACTTTCTCCTGGTGTGCAAAGTTTCTTTTGATAGTCTTATGGAGGCTCCTGTGTATTTAATGAGTCACTTTTGTCTTACTGCTTAAAAATTTTCTTTTTATCTTTGACTTTTAATAATTTAATTATAATGTGTCTCTTTGTGGCCCTTTTTGGGTTCAACCTGTTTGGGATCTTTTGGGCTGTTAAATCTGGATGTCTGTTTCTCTCCCCAGGTTTCAGCCATTATTGCTTTAAATAGACTTTCTATCCCTCCATTATTGCTTTGAATAGACTTTCTGTCCTTTTCTCTTGTTTGGTTTCCCATAATGCGTACATGGTTTCCGTTTATTGTATTCCATAAGTCTTGTAATCTTTTCTTTCTCTTTTTCTTTTTTTTCATTTTATACCTGTGACTGGATAATTTCAGTGATCTACAAGTTCAATGATTTTTTGTCTGCTTCGTTGGATCTGCTATTTAATTTCTCTATTGATTTCTGCAGTATAGTCATTGGATTCTTAGCTCTAAGATTTGTTTAGGTTTTTTTACTGATGGCTTATATTTCATTGTTGAACTTATTTTGTTTATGCATTATTTTCCTAATTTCATTTAGTTGTCTGTGTATTTTTGTAGTTTACTGAACTTCTTTAAGATGATATTCTGAATTCAGATAATTCATAGATCTCCATTTCTTTAGGGTCAGTTATCAGAGTTTTATTAGTTTCCTTTGGTGGTATAATGTTTACCTGATTTTTCATGATCCCATATCCTTACATTGATATCTGTGCACTTGAATAAGCAATCTCCTCTTCCTGACTTTACAGGTTTGCTATGGCAGAAAAAGACCTTCACCAACCAGCTCGGCATATAGTAGAGGATGAGTCAGCTGGCAGCAACCACAGGTAGGTGTGGTTTCCTATTGGAGTCTCTAGTTAAGCAAGGCCACTGCCTATGTTCTAAGGTGGGAAGTCGTGCTGCTGGCTGAGTTCCATGTTCAAGTGGAACCACTAGGTGAGCTCTCTGATCAGGCAGGGCTGCTGGTTCTGCTTTATTAGATAGGCTCTACATTCACATGTGGTTGGGCAAAGTTGCAGGCAGTCCAGACTCTGGTCAGGTAGGGCTGCAAGCTATTCTCCATGATTAGGAGAGATCATTACTTGGGTTTTTTGCCTGGGTGAGTCCACAGCAATTGAGCAGGGCCATATGTTGGTCTCCATTGCTGAGTAAGGCTACAGCCTGGCTCCACACCTGGGCAGTATCATAGGCTATGTTCTGAGGCTGCCCAGGATCACTGTTTAGGATCCCTGATTACGCAGGGCTAGAGGCTCAACAGTTAGAAAGGGCTGGTGACTTGGCTCCCTGCCCAAGCAGGGCTATGGGATGGGCTCCACAGCTACCCAGGTTCTCTGGCTAGGCTTTCTGGTCAGGCAGAATTGGAGACTATACTTCACAGTTGAGAGGGCTGCAAATTTATTTCCATGCCCAACATGTAGAATGGGCTCCATGGGTGGTATAGCCAGTTGACTGAGGATCTAAGGCAGAACTGCCAACCAAGTTCCCAGGCCAGATGGGGCCACCAGCTCAACTCTGCAGTTGGACAGAGCTGGTGGCTGGGATCTCTGCTTGGGTGCCACTGCAAGCTGGAGTGATGGGTACTAAATATGCTGTCTGATATATGAGTGATGGGCGCTAAAAGTTCTACCCTCTTCTTCCATCTCTATCTGATTCCCAGTGGTTAACCCTTGAAGGTTCCCCCTATGATCCCTGTGAGGCAAAACCTGAATGAGCCTTCAAGGAAGTGTCCTACAATGCTGAGGAAGCTGGATATCTACTTTGGGCTCTCTTTTCCCACTGGAAAAACCATAGGCCTAGAAGGGCCCTCTCAGTGCTGTGCTGGGCCAACCTGAGGGAGGGGCAATGTGGTCAAAGTGAAAATACTCTTCTTACCCTTCTAAGGAAGCCTTTCTCAGTCTTTGTGTTCCTGGGGGGTGTTTCAGCCTTACCCCCAAGTTCTGGGATTTTCACAGTGGTGTCTTGAGTTTTCTTGTCTAGAGTTAATTTCTAGTTTGTCTTCTTGTAAGGGGAACTCAAGTCAGAAATGACCTATGTCACCATCTTGATGATATCACCTCCCTACAGTATTCTTTTTAAGTGTATCTCTCATTTAATAATCACAACTCTATATGTTCTAATATTGTCCCCATTTTACAGAACAGAAATGGAGGCTTAGAGAAAAGAAAGAAGTTATGAATGGTCACAAAGCTAGTTAGTGAAATAGAATAATTTAAGCCAGATCCATCTGATTCCAAAGCCCATCAGAATTCCTAATATGACTGTTTGTGGTCTTAGGGATACAATTAATAATAAGCATTTGGGAGTACGATAAAGGAAAAATTCTGTACCTAAACTTTAATACTTATTGACTGTTGACTTAGGTAATATTAGAAACTAACATTAAAAGGGTAAAATACATCAATATTCAAACAGGGAACATCATGTCTTAGCTGAGAAGAGAGTCATCTTATGGTTATCATCCTTCAGGTAATAATTTTATGCATAGTCAAATCCATGACAAAAATCACAACAGCCTAAATTAAGTGGTAAAGCCATTTATAAGTCTTGACCATGTTTAGCCCTAAGAGCACATTGCATTCCTTTCTCTGGTTCTTTGAGGATCTTTTAACCTTTTTGGGTGAAAACTGAATCATCAAAAGCAGAAATTCAATGTCATCTATTTACTATTCATGGAGTGCATTATGCAAAGCACTGAAGATAAAATATAATTAAAATAAAATCCTAAGTATGCAAAATTTGCAGTGCAGGAAGAGAGCAGAGTAAAAGAAACATTTGCCTTGTGTGTGATGAGTGTGCAAGATAAAGCAGGGATAAGAAAATAGACTGCCTATGAGTGCACTGTAAAATGTGGCAGTAAGCCACATGGAACACCTCACTGTATTTTTATTTCTGTTCTTCCTCTCATTAAAAAAAGGAATAATAATGACTCTATATGTTATTGATTTAGAAGATACCTATCATCTTACACAAAACAGTTTCCTCCAGGAAATTAGTTCTGTCCAATTAGTCCTGTGTCAAGAGTAAGATTAGTCTGTGCCATGTAACTGTGTCTCGTTGGATGACAGAAACCTACCTGAGTATCGCTAACATGGATTTTCCCTTCAATACAATTCCCTCAAGTGAGGTTATGTAAAGGGAGAATTTCTCCCCCTGAGTTTAGTATCTCAACTTCTCTTCCCCACGCAGGACCAGTAGCCATCTCCCACTGACCACTCTTGACCAGTTTTCCGAAATCATCACTGTTACCATGTTTTCTCATTCCTGTGCCCTGAATGCCACAATTTCTGTTGTCCAAGAAGAGTCTATGCTTCCCCATCAAATAGCATACCTCATCCCACAAACCATTCTCCTTACTCCATTCAAGTCACTTTCCTTAGTGGAGCACAAAATTATCATGCATATTCTCACCCCTATGACTCCTCACTTGGAATGTCAGCCCTCCTTCTCTATCTATCCAACCTTCAGGTTCTTCCCATTGAAAACCTTTCCTAATAGCTTCAACTCTCTCACTGTCTCTCAAGACTATAACATTTTGGGCTCTGTCAGAAAATTAAATGTTTGAATTTATCAAGTCTTGTATTTCTCTTCAATAATTTCCTGCATACATGTCCAAATGACATTTCTAGAATAGCAAAAACTGTGCCGTATATGATGGGTGCTCATCTAATTTCTCATCCAAAATGAGAGCAAAAAGGAGATAGTAGTAATAATTCTTGGATTTCAGACACAAGCAAGGGGTATCCCTGGCAAACCAAGACTAATTGTCACCCTATGTTATTTGTATCTGTCACAATCTCTAGTGTGGAACTCAGGTGGTCAATGATTACTTGATTAAATTGCTGCACTGCCCACCAAAGGACAAAGAGAATTTTACTTAGAAATCTTTGGAATTCTTTTTTTTGGTTGCAGAGTTGTATCACTAAAATTGCTTTCAGTTTTCTATCACTGAAAAACAGTAAGAAAGAGATGGGTACTACTTTAAGCTGTGGAAGCCAAAAGAAAGAAATTACAAAGGACATTGCATATTAGAGTTCAACTTTATTTAGTAGATAGTAGAGTAGTATTGATGACTTTTAAGTAGTGTGGTAATTTGGTCAGCTTAAGTATGAATGGGTGTATTTACAACGGTAAGGAGCCTGAGATCATGACCTGAGCCAAAGGCAGACACTTACCAACTGAGCCACCCAGGTGCCCCTGAATACATTCTTTTTAACAATTCAATATTGGCCTAAATTTTCTCTTCCCTCCAATGAATAAGGGACAACACAGATATGGCTGAGCATTTAAGACCAGAGTCATGTATTCCTTATAATATTAGTTCTTAAGTCACTTCACCCTATGAAAATCTATAGCCACTGTGAAGGGGAAAAGTCCTACTATCCTTTACTATAGCCCCAGGACAAACAACTTCTCAGTGGCAGGAGAATTCACTGCATTTTAAGAACCTGACTCTGATTCAGCAAAAGGGAAGAATTAGCTTGCCAATTTCTAGGTGGAAGCTGTTCATCCAATATGACTAGAGTTAAGCATGATCCTTGTAGGCTGATAAAATATATAATGAATATATATAATATCATTTTAGAAGTTCTAGGAAGATCCTCCTGCCCAAAAATAATCTCCATTCCCTGCTCAGTAATGCCTCTAAGGGTATGTTTCTTATAATATACCTAAAGTCATTGTTTTAAATGTATATAACTCTATAAAAGATAACCCAAAATGCATGCCAACACATAGGTAGCTTATACAATACTCTTTCTAAAGAGTAGGCTTTAGTAAGGAGGAAAAAGGAATGTCATCCTATCTAAAGTGTACCCATACTTCGATACTCAGCTCAGTCTAGATTCTGTGTAAAGACTTCTGAAAAACTATGGTTCAAATGTCTATTCTGTTTTTTTAAAAAGATTTTATTTATTTGAGAGAGAGAGAGAGCACATGAGAGGGGGGAGGGTCCGAGGGAGAAGCAGACTCCCTGCTGAGCAGGGGGCCCGATGCGGGACTCGATCCCGGGACTCCAGGATCATGACCTGAGCCGAAGGCAGTTACTTAACCAACTGAGCCACCCAGGTGCTCTCAAATGTCTATTCTTATCATATACTTCCTGTTGTTATTGTGTGTTTATCTTAACTCCCCTGTGGGAATGGAGGGTACAAGAAGGACAGTGGCTGTGATGAAAATCAGATTATTTCACATCAAAGTTCTGTTAGGAGTTGGTCCTGCCTGCTTACACAGAACCAAACACTTCATTCTGTCCCATGAATGCATATCTCATTTAGGACGAGGAAAGGGAGGCCATCATATGCATGTGTTGCAGAGAAAGAAATCTTGAGACAGTGCTTTCAGATGAGCAGCTTCAAAAGAAGGAAGGAAAAATCATCCCGGGTGGTATTTTTGCGTGTGTACATATTAAAGGAATACTCATTCACTGAAATGATCTTTTTTCATTTTTCAGCCATGCCACATAACTCATTTTCTCACACAAGTATTTGATGCCTTGCCCATACACACACACACACACACACACACACACACGGAATCTGGAATACAGTGTGAAAACTAAGCAAATGAAACAAATCCCCAGTGACTTCTCAAGAACAGAGGAGGAAGCCGGTAGGAAGTACCTCTGGAAAGCTTGTTGGATTACTGCTTATAGATAATTTGCTAATATATTCATGAAGGGCCAAATATCAAAATATTCCTGATTAGATGGGCCCTGCCACTTTTTCCTACAGGAATCTGGGACTTTTACAAGTTTGATGCTGATGCTGAGAACCACATAAAAATATGAATAACACAAATAGTACCAATATTAAGTAACTTGATACTGAGGAAAATATTACTCCCAGTAAACCTCAGTTTAGTTTGAGAAACACTTGGGAAATAGAATAAAAAATCCTCCCCCTTTCATCCCTGTCTTCCTCCTTCATTCCCCTCCCACCTTGTAATCCTGAAAATATAGTCTCCATTACACAAAATTCCTTTTCTAGACTCCCCTGATAAAGAACAGCCTCCCAGGTTCAAATCCCCATTGTTTTATTCCTTTTTCTAGTCTGTGTGAAACAAATGATGGCAAGTTATGTAATCAGTTTCCATCACCAAACATAACAAATAAAAGTCTGGGTATTTTCCCAGCAGTTCTCAAGCTTTCTTTTTCCTCTTCTCCTGTTGTGTACTCATGTTTTGTATTATCAATAGGAAAATTATTTAAAAGAAGAAAAGCTTATTTAATAGTAGACTGAAAAGCCAATTCCTGGTTTTTGCTTCCAGAATAATGAGCAAATCTGAACCATGGCCTAAATCCAGTCACACAAAAACAAAGCCACAGGGGTGAACAACTTATCAGAAAGGGAGGTATTATTGCCCAAAGTGAATGCTTGTGTGGAGAGCAACAACACATACAAAAAACAATCTGAGATAAGACAAAAATTTATTAAACAGATAGAGGTGAATAATTATAATTTTAGTTAAAAGAAGAAAAATATTAAAGCATGATCTTTGGGGCATGTGGGTGGCTTAGTTGGTTAAGCATCCAACTCTTGGTTTTGGCTCAGATCATGATCTTGGGGTCCTGGGGTTGAGCCCCCCATGTCGTGCCTTGCACTCAGTGTGGAGTCTGCTCTGGATTCTCTCTCTCCCTCTCCTCCTGCCCTCCCATGCACATGCTTGCGTGCCCATTCTCTCTCTCTCAAACAAATAAAATAAGGGGGAAAAAAAGCATGAGCTTCACCAGAAAAGACTGACACAGTCAGAGTAGATTTTAGGACTAGAATACCAGAAATGATATATCAAATGATCTATACTAGGAATAACATTTTAGAAGTGCCAACACTACTGCTATTCCTAGTGCCATCCTGGAGGGGAAGTAGGGCTCACTTGTCTTAGAACCACCCTTGACTAAGAAAAATGTCCTGAGAACAGGAACCATTTCTTCTACTTCTGCTTTATTTCCACTAACACACCAACATACAGGGTGTCCCAAGAGAAGGGCAGCTAGTCAGTGACAGACCTAAAATGCAAACCAGGCATTCTGACTCCAGAATTTACCAATTTGGTAAGCTCTCAGTGTCTGTTTCTTCAACGGTTAAATGAAAATGATAATGACAATCCGTCAGCTCCCTAAGTGGATTATTAAAATAATTAAAGTATTTAAAATACAGAAAGCACTTATAATGGTGTCAAACATATTATAAGCACTCAGTCTCTTTCCCAAGACAAAGTCAGGGAAAAAAATGGTTTATTACAATCAAGGAACCCAGTCTTAGATTCCCAGGGAGCTATAGTGGATCCAGGATGAATTCCTTTACATGAATGGCTTAAAACAAATATAGGGCAAAAGTTCTATCCTGCCAACTTCCACCATAGTACCCAAATCTATTCCAATGTGAAGAAGGACCACAGGCATCAGCAAGACACACAGTGTAATCCCCTAGTACAGGATCATTTTTTTAAACTTCTAAGACTCAACCTCTAAAACTGTGACTCAATTAAGTGATTTCCAATTTGACCAATCTGTAAATATACTCTGATACTTAAGAATAGAAGAAGAGAGTGGGGGAAGTATGAGCATCTGTGGAGCAACACAGTCTTTATGACCAATAATGAGTTTAACAATGACACATAACGGGTGGGGGGATGGGTTAGCCTGGTGATGGGTATTAAAGTCAATAACAAACATTGAAGCCTCATCTTTTTTTTTTTAATTCGAATACAATTGACTATGTTCTATAGAACGACACAAATTAAAGATCAAATGTGGATGTATTTCAGAGACTTGGCTTGAAAAACCAAAGACTGCTCTAAGTGCATTCGTGAGGCATAAACACCACTCAGCAGTGATCGTGAGAGAAGAAAAATAGGAAAGAAAGAAAAAAGACGTTCCAAGACAGTCTTCAAAGACACCCCCAACTTCGCTGGCGTGCTGTAAAAGCCCGCTTAGACTCTGTAGTCCTCCACGGGCGAATGAATTGAATGGAGCACTGGGTGTTATATGCAAACAATGAATCATGGAACACTACATCAAAACCCCCCAAAAATGATGTAATGTATGGTAATTAACATAACATAATAAAATAAAATTTTTAAAAATACACTTAAAAAAAACAATGACACATAATCAAAGCAAGAAATCATGAAGAGTCTTTAGTTCCTCACTCTCTTATTTTCCACATCCAACTGATAATTTTTCTCTGCCCACACCGCTACTATTCTAGTTCAGACCTTTAGCATCCATTTCCTGAATTTCTAACTAGTCTTCCTAGAAGCAATCTCTGATCTTCATTCTGAGTACAGTGACTGCACTGTTAATGTGTTTGGTTGCAAAAATGGCCATAGTACTTTGCAGCTCCTCCCATCAAGAGATGGAGTCTATTTCTCTACTATGGGATAGCCATGTGAATCTAGAATAGTTTAGTTAACTGCTCTGACCAATAGAAAGCAGCAAATGTGACACATTGTGGAAGGACCAAGAGTAGGCCTCAAGAGGCTAGCCTGCGCATAATGAAGGATACACAACCCCGTCATCCTAGACGCTTCAGCTGCCATTCAATCTATGAGCTGGCTGCAGACATATGGGAGAACCTAGCAGGATTGGCTGAACTGGCCCAGGCATGAAGAATCGACTAACCCACAGAATGGAGAACTAAATAGTGGTTGTTTTAAGCCACTAGCTTTTGAGGTAGTTTGCTATGCAGCAAAAGAGAACAGATAGAGATTCCATTTAATCCTTTAAAATTTGCAGGTAAGAATATCTGTTAACATAGAAGCAACATCATAAAGGAGAAATGATAAATAAAAACGCTTAAAAATAGGAAATTTGAATTTCCCCTTCTCAGTTCATGAAAACTGGGAAAAAGAATAAAGATATAAAATATCCAAATAATTATGAGGTAGACTTGATTAATATTTACTGATCTCTCCATCTTAAAAATAGAGAATATACCTTTTTTCAAATGGAATGAAAATAGAACTTAAATACAAAATAAAACAATAGAAGGCTTTTCTACCTGGAAATGCTAAAACTCAAATATAATTTTTAGAAAGAAATAATAATGAAAACACTACAAATCAAGTCTATAAAATGCAGCTAAAAGTGTTTAGAGGAAATTTTTGGCATTAAAAATTTAATCAATGAAAAAATCTGACTCAAAAATTAGAAAAAAATACTAAACCAACAGAAAGCAGAAGGAAGAAATTAATAAAAAGATTAGCTCTGTTAGAAAGCTGGCTAAAAAAAAGATTAACTGATTAATCTTTTAAATATCAATGAAATAAACCACTAACAAAGTTAATCAGGAAAATAACTGAAAATAGTTTTAAATGAAATTACAAAGAGGAAAAACATAAAACCATTAAAATCAAGAAATTAAAAGAATCGTAAGAAACTTTGCTCAACACTAAGTAAACAAAATAGAAAACTTGGATAAAATGAGTAATTTTCTAGGAAAGCATAATTTACTACGACTGAAAAAAAAAAAACCTAAACAGAGTAACATCTATAGAAGAAATAAGGGTAAGAGCTAACTCCTGAACTCCCCAAACAAAGCTCAGATGATTCACAGAATTCTAATAAATCGTTGAAGACTAAATAATTCTGATGACATATAAACTGTTCCAGAGTATTCAAAAGGAAGAAAATTCCAGTTTTTTTAATGAAGCAAATATAACATTGATACCAAAATCTGGAAGACACTAAAAAACAATAACAAGACACACACATTGTAGATTAATTTTCCTTGTGAATATAATAAAATCACCTATGTAATACATTAGTACATTGAAAGTACATGTACTGGTACATTAAGACCAGGTGAGATCTAGACCAATAATGCAAAAGTGGCTCAGAATTAGGGAATCTATTAATATAATTTACCTAATATAATTCATCAAATTAATATATCTGAGGAGAAAAAATAAACTTCTCCTTAAACGCTAAAAAGATAAAAATTCAAAACCATTCTTGATTTTTAGTCATTAATAGCATCAGTATGGATGAAAAAATAGTTTTTGCCTAAAGCAAGCATTATGCTTAACTGAGGAATTACTGTTAGAGATAAGAGCAAAACCAAAAAATGATCAGTATCTCTATTATTAACATTTTACTCCAATTAGCAGTCAAAGCAATTAAGAACAACATAAGCAACATAACAAAATTTAGAAATATAAAATTTGGAAAGGAGGTGATAAACTTATACTTTTTAAAAAATGATAGGATTGTATGCCCTGAAACACATGGGAACCAACCAAAACAGTATCACAAAAAATAAGAGAATTAGTAAAATCACAAGGGTAAAAAATTAGTATACAGAAATCAGTGGTTATCATATATTCAAAAGCCAACCAACTAAAAGATACAATGGGAGAAAAGATCACCTTCACATTAGCAAAAAAAAAAAAAAAAAGGAATAATATAAATTTACGAAATTTATTAGACCTATAAATTAAACTAATGCATGTCTAAGGGGCATAGATGGACATGTTATAAATTCTTCTCCTTAACTCATAACACCACTGCAATTAAAATGCTAATAATTTTTAAAAAGACAGTCAGATTCCAGAGTATCCAGAGATCTATATGTATATAAGAATGGGCAAGAAACCCCCAAAAGGGAAGAGCAATTAAAGTGGCTTAGCCTCAACAGATATTAAAGCTATTATAATGTCTCAATAATTTAAAGAGCATGATACAAGTATATAAATCAAAAAATAGATTTATAAGTCTAAAGTAGGCCCAAATACATGTGTAATTCTAATATATGACAAAGGTGTTTTCTCAAATCAGTACTAAAATGATAGACTGTTCAAGAAATGATATTAGGGCAACTAGGTATATATCAGAAAATGATAAGATTGTACTGGTATCTCAAATCATATTTCAAGAATTCCTGAGATAAAATAATTAAATATAGAAAATGGAACCCTAAAAGTAACAGAAGAAAATATAGAATTATTTTATAACATTGGCGTATAAAAGGTCTTCCTAAGAATAACTCAAAAGCCAGAGATAAAAGCAAATACTAATTAATGATCATTTTAATGCCCTGGTGTTACAGTTCCCTGACCTCCCCTCCACCAAATATCTTCACACTAACTCAGTGGCTTCATGGACAAACTTCTACCTTGTAATTTACCACAATTGCAGCTCTGCCTTAATCTCAACTTCAAGAACTTTTGCCTAGCAGTATCTCTAGTACCCTTACTCCAATAATTATTTGAACCCACCAGGTTTTACAAACTATTGATTCTACTACTTTTTCATTGACCCTCACCTCCCTAATATCTTTACTGTACTCCTTAATCACCTTAAAATCTGGGATCATTATAGTTAGTGCCTTAAATATACCCTTAATTCCTTTACCCTCTCTTCACCATCCTTTGAAAAAACACATTGGTTAAATATAGCTGTCTACTTATTGCGCCAGAAAAGATGAACCTGGCTCCAGAAACCATATAACCATGCTAAATGCTCTCATTTTGGTTCGTGATCACTAACCTCCTGTCAACCATTAAAGCTCCCAACAATGTGACTTACCTATTCCATTTGTTCTTCTACTCTCTTAGCCGTTCCGTAACTTCTCTCCTCAAAATTCCAAAACCTTTCCCATTTCTGTTACTCTCAGGTGATGACTTTGTTTGTATTTCTTTGAAAAGACAAAACAATTTTAAAAAAGAACTTACAAGCACACTTCCATTTACCTTACCCCCTACCTTCTCCCCTATTATTATGGATATCAACTAATGCCATCTCCTAACTAAACCTCTAGATTTGAATCCATGATCTCTCCTCTCCTGTAGATTATTACATCATCAATTCTTTCCTTCCAGCACCAGCATCAGTTTTCCCCTCTATGTAGAAAAACAGTATATATAATGTATAGGTTAACTTGCTTTTCTATCTCCTACAACTCTTCTCTGTATAATTGATTCCCTTGGAAATCTCTAGTCCCCTGCCTGTAAATAGATAATAATAATACAACATCATCATCAAATGTTTATCTCTAGAGCAAATTGAATTCCAATTTGAATTCCAAGCCCTAATTTCCTCTTCACCTTTTCTGCCTAGATATCCCAGGGGCATTTCAATTTCAACATGTAGAAAACTGAGTTCCTCAACTTCTACCCTCTTTAAGATTGCTGGTGTATTCTTCCAGTTACTTAAACCAATAAACCTGGAGTTATCCCTAATTCCTCTCTTTCCTCTGTAGCTGGAATCCAGTCTTATAAGCACAGTCCTAAATACAGCATTCCTTCTCATTCCCGACACTATTACCTCTCTGATCTGATTACCACACCATTAGCTCTCAATTATTACAGTAGGCTATTAACCAGTCATGCTTCTACCTTTGCCCCTTCAGTATTTTCTTCACAACAGCCAAAGTGATTCTGTTAAAATCTTAGATCAGGTCGCTGTTCCACTCAGATTCTTCAGAGCTATGGTTCCCAAATGGTGTGCCAAGGTACCCTAGGGCACCATAGTGAACTCGCAAGGATGCTCTGAGATAACTTAAATTTTGAAGAGCAAAATACAGAGATACCTAATATCCTTGAAACATAAGGTCAATTACTAACTGTAGATAGTTGGCAGTTTTAATATTAGATCATATTACATTTCTTTTCATGACATGATATCTGTTAAAGCAGATTTCTAAAATTTTCAGCAGTTGCTGCAGCAAAAAGCAAGTACCACACAAAAAACAATGTGGAATTAAAAATGAGTGTGTCAGTATTCAATCTGATTCCAAAGTTTGAGAATTTATGCTATGAAAAGTGGTACACATGTCCCATTCATTGGTAATTGTGGTTAAGAATGAAATATTTTTTTCTTTCAATTTATGTGTATTTTTAAACAGCTAATAAGTTGTTAGGATGTAAATACTCATCAAGTTCTTTGGCCATAACTACTTAATAAATGAAATTGTTAGGTCTTCCTTTTGGCCTAGTCACATGAAAAAATTATACAGAAGGCTGCAATGGCCCCAAGTTGAGAAATGATTTGGTGTGATTAAAGAACAGAAAAATACCTATGTGCCTGAAGCATGGTGAGCATGAGGAACAATGATCAAAAACACCTTGGTGGGGCAGACAGGGTCAATCATGCAGAACATCAAAGACCATACTGAGAAATTTAATTTTTAGATTTTTGAAGTTATTTTAAGCAGATTAGCAAGTGGATCCGATTTATAATCGTAAATGATCAATCTAATCCATGGGGAATGGGTTAGAAAAAGAGGAGAAGTGGAGAGCCTGATGGGCAGTCATTTAGTCCAGAGAGCATGGTGGCTTGGACCAGAGAGAGGCAGTAGAGATAGAAGTATATGGAGACTAGGAGCACTTTGTTGGTGAAATTGACAGGACTTGCTGATGAATAGAATGAACGTAGTAATGGAGATGGAAACATCAAAGACGGCTCTTAAATTTCTGACTTGAGCAACCAGGTACCTATACCCAAAATGAAGATAGGACCTAGTTTGGGAGAAAACATAGAAGCTTAGGTTTAGATGTGTTAAACCTAAGATACTTAGAAAACAACCTATAGATGACCGTTGGCAGGCATTTGGGTTTCAATATGATATCAATAGTCTTTTCCCTAAACACAGCCTGATTCTTCATCCCTTCTTAAGTCCTTCTTTTACTGAGTTCTTTTTATCTGTAGCCGCTAAATACCGTTAGCATAGGGACTCCTGGGTGGCTCAGATGGTTAAGCATCTGCCTTCAGCTCAGGTCATGATCCCAGGGTCCTGGGATCAAGTCCCGCATCAGGCTCTCTGCTAGGTGGGGAGCCTGCTTCTCCCTCTGCCTCTCTCTCTCTCTCTGACTCTCATGAATAAATAAATAAAACATTTTTAAATAAATAAAAATACCCTTAGCACATACAATGTCATCCAAACTCAACTCAAATGCATCCTGCCAAGGCAGGCAGCACATTAGGGTTTCCATCGCCAATGTGTACAAAATTTAGTTTTGCTGTCGTAAAACCAGTATTCAGGGTGCTTAGATGAAAGCAAGGACAACCATATGTCTTTCCGTCTCCAAGCTGTATGTCTACAAACTGTTCCTTGAAAACAAACTTGCTTCACTTGGCTGTTGACAGCCTTCCTAGACCCTTCCAATTTCTCCTCCCTCAGGGTTGCACATTGTCCTAATTACAATAGCTAATGCTGGGGGTCCTATGGCAAACCAAGCAAACCACCAGAGTGTAAAACTGCTCCTCCCTGACTTTAAATTTTACCACAGCCTGGATCCTCCTGATGTACTGATACAGCTTACCAAATAAAAGTACCATGGATCCGAGTAGCTTAAATTAAACTGAAGTTTTGACACTCTGTTGTCACTGTTTTTTGGACTATCTACCACCTTATAAGGCAGTTTTCTCTACTTTCACTCATTGGCCCACATATGGGCTTCCAGCATGCCTCATCTAACCCTGTTTTGTTGATCAAAATCTCCATTTCTTTGTACTAGGTTTATCTTCTTCCTCTCTGGAAACATAGCCATCCTTTGAACTCCAGCTCCATTATCACCTTAATTTATTCTCTCTTGAGATTGTTCTTATGGAATTCCGCACGAGAACTGAATATTTTCTTCATATTGCCTTTAGTTATTTATTGGTGTTTTCCACACTGTAGCAGAATACATACATATTTATGGATTTTTTTCCCTTTACATTAGATCTTTCAAAATTTAGTCTTTAGTTACTGAATCAAACTACCAATTGTATTTAGCCATTTGTATTGACTTCTACTTACACCTGATTCTATTTATATAAACAAATAAAGCACAGAAAGGGTTTTATTACTATTATAATTACTAAAGAAGTTGTTTCTTGTAATTGTGATAACAATTTTAATATTGATGTTCCTATTTCTACAACTGTTTAGTCTCTCTTCTGGAGCCATATTTTTCAGATGCTTGTCTCTATTGGACAGTTTGGGAGGAAAAAAAAAACTTCCCCTGCTTTACTGAAACTATTCTATAGCAGAATGTACTTCCCACAAGAACACTTTGATCTGTTATGGTGCACTGTGTAGTAGTTCTCTTCTAAAAAATTCTTGAAGTCATGCCTCCTGTACCACATCAATTTGTTTCGGCCCACAGTTGAGGGTCAATCTGAGAAATGTTACCTACTTATTTGCTACAATTTATTGCCTTATGTACCTCTTGAAATTACTAGTCACCCACCTCAGAACTATCATGTGTCTTTGTGCTTTTTCTCAGTGTATCAGGACACATCAATATTTATGGATTTTTCCCTTTGCACTTGATCTTTTAATAATTTCATCTTTTGGAATGGAATCAATCCATCAGGGTCTGTCATTTGTCCTGTTATTTGCACTTATACTATTAGCATTTTTATCACTGAAATGCGTGCTTACTAATTTACTAGAATTCTTTAGGGCTTGTTTTAATATTGGCATATATTTTTGAATCATGCAAGTATAAAAGAAACCCTGTAATCCTACTTTCGTTTTGCTCTATTTTCTCCTTAATGGTTTCTGTGTCAAGTAGAAGCAGGAAGAATTAAATTTCCTTAAATGTCTCCTAATTTCTATCCCCTTTCCTTAAGAATATGTTAGTAACTCTTTCAAGTCTGAGTCCCAAAATATTGATATTGATAATGAATATTAAATAATAGTTGATCTTGATAACTAATAATTTCTATTTGGTAAACATTTCTTCCCTACAGTGTGTTTTTATCAAATTTCTTGCTTCAGTTCAATATTGTCTTAGAGTCAACTGAAATGAAAGACTTTTATTCTGCTTAACTCTGCTTCTCCCATGGTAGTAAAGCAAGTACTCTTCAAATGGGAATAACTCAGTCAATATTTGTTGAATTAAGTCATTAGACATATTGAAGGAAAGGCTTACAGGCTTAAGTCTCTTAAATTAATATAAATATCTCTTCTGTGGTAGCTCTCTGGTCCCTAAATTGATCTGTTTTCCCAGTTATAGCTCCGTATAGAACACACAACAATTTAAAATGAATAGCGTAGCCCAGCTGGGAAATTCTTGACAAAAAATTAACTCAAGGTAAACAAAACTCAAGGAATCACTATATGTAGTGAAAATTACCATTTTCCTAACTCTTCTAGATGTTGATGTGATAAAGTCATAAGGTGTGTTTGAAGTAAAATTTAACTGAAAATCCTTTTTAAAACATCTTTTTTTCTAATTCTGCCTTAAAAGAAAGAAAACAGTCAAGTTTTGATGTTTATTCTCAGAATTGGTGATACTATGATTTCATGTACTTTTTTATTGTTCATTTGCTGGAATAATGAGAGGAAAATTTTCCTTGGGATGAAATGATTTCTGCTGGAACAAAACTATTTTTCTTATTCAAAACTTTTAGTACTTTATGAGATTTAAAAAGCAATAAAATATCTGCACCTGCATTTTTGTAGGACTAAATAACATGAGGAAAACTGAACTATGTTCATGGGGGTCAAATGGGAAAAACCCATTTGACACCATTACCCTTGGGGTCCCAAGTGAGCACATAAAACACATTGTACCTCCCTATCTGAAAACATAACCCGAATCTATGTACACAATGCCAAACATGTGGAATATGAACAGCCCAACCAATTAGTCACCTAACAGTATGCATGATGCCAAACATCTGGATATTTGGAAACTTCCAGACGAATGAGTGAATTTTTCACTTTTCTTCCGATTTTTTTTGGCAGCATATGAACACAGCCAAATGTGGCACTTTGATTGTGGTGTTAGTTTTAGGCAGCAGGTTCCAAAATATCTTAAAAGTCCTCAACCTCCAATATCTAAAGAAAACCTATTTAGAATGCAGTCTTTCATGATTCATTTTGATAAAGGATTTATAGTGATCACTTACAATGACAAAAATCAAGCTCATTAGATGAAATTGTATGTTCATTCAAATTATTTTATAGAACAGAGAGTTAATGTTCTGCTTTCCAGGGAAAATGTCTATATTGAGATAATCTGTCTTACACTTCCTATAGACACCATTTTTACCTTATCATGTATTGTGCCTACCTCTAATCCTTCCCCTGCTGTCTGAGAGGTTTCTCCAGAAAAGATGTGGGACAGGAAAATACTTTGTGGCTGTCAGCAGAAAAATGAAGGTAAGGGTCTAATGCCCAGAGGCCACAATGGGACAGAGATTTGGCAACAGCCTGAGTGGGAACAACTGACATCCAGGTGCTGGCAGGAAGTCCAAGAGGAGGGAGAATGCCCTCCCCCAATAAGGACAACAGGGAAAGCCACTAGGAATTTGGACAAACTCCAAGGAAGAGGGAAGAGACTAGGATTGTGACTGGAAATGTCAAAACTACTACCCTGATTCTCTTCCTTTTTCCCTTCTCTTAATTCTTTCCTCCTCTCCCTCTGTCATTGCCACAGGTGCCTACCCCTCCTCCTTCCTCCCTCTTCCTTCCCCTTTGTCCTTCCCCCTCCTCTCCCACCTTCCCCCCTTCCCCTGCCTCTGTACTCCCCCTTCCTCTTATTCCACCTGCTACTCCTTTCTCTTTCTCTCTACCCCCTTCTCTGTATATTCATACCCCCAAACTTAAAAATGCAATCCACAACTCCACAAACAGAACCTTTTCTTGTGATCCTACCCCTCTTTCATTTAGTCAAATGAATGTTCTCTCTTATCAAAAAGTAATTGATCAATATAAGATATACAATTATAAATGCACTTTGTGTTTCTTTCTTAATGGAGATTATAATGAATGAAAATTTGTTAGAATTTCCATTTGTAGCATACACATCTTTGCAGGGCTTTAAATAGCCAATATGTCTGTATATCTAAAGTCCCCTTTTCTTATAAGGACATCAGTCATATTGTATTTAGGGCCACCCATATCCAGTAAAACTTCATCTATACCTACTTATATTAGCAAAGACCCTATCTCCAAATAAGATCAGATTCATAGGTTCCAGGTAGATGTGAGTTTTGGGGGGGGACACAACTCAATCCAGTTCACACTTCTGTCCGAATGGTAGCCTACAATTTGAAAACTCGTCTTCAAAATGTTCCAATATCCCATCAAACTCAAATCAAATTTAATCCATCAAACTATCTTCTCTCTTCCATCCACCATATAAAACAGCTCCTGGAGTAGTGGATGGACTTTGTTCTTCCTCACTTCAGCCCCATCTATCCCAGCATGTCAGATCAAACCAGGGAATTTATTCTATCCTACTAAGAAAGTATGTCCATGTAATTGAGTCATGGAACCAATCACCATAAACATTGACCTCAGTTTGCATGTATCATTCATAATGGCCTTGCAAAGTTAGATTGAATGCTATGGTCTTGGAATGATTTGGTCATGCTCATTTACTTTTAGCTTAAAACTGGTATCTCAGTGTTATAAAAGTTTGCATTGTGGACTACATTATTATAGTATAGTTAGTTATTTGAATTTACCATCTCATTAAACAATTTACAATGAGTTAATAGAACTATTTAAGAAAAATAGAAGTACACAATGTCAGTATTATGTTTATGATAACCCCGGAAAACTGCAGGGATATCTCCAACTCTGTTTTAGGGGTAAGGATAGCAGCTCATTTAAAAACAGTGAATAGTTATTCTTTTTAAAAATCAAAATGGATGTTATCATTTGAAGAAGAAATTACCATAATTCCAGTAAGTAGAACACTACTTCTAAAGACTACAAAGGATTTTACAGATAATCTGGTGGTAATCGTTGTTATATGTTTGGAAAAATAAATATTAAGCAACTGATAACTTAAGATATTTTTTTCTGATCACTGAGTTATAGTGCCTAGTAGCTAAAGCACTATTCAGAATCAAAGTGAAATTGAGTAGTTGTGGTCATTCTCTAAACATTTTTGTCAGTTGCCAAGTAGCCATAAATTTCTACTGAGTTGACTTTGGAAAAGGTACAAAATAGAAATCTTTATAAAATTATTTAAATGCTCTTTATTTTTTTAAGTTGTTTAATGTGTATTTATATATTTTCCTGTTTCTATCAAACAGAATGTTATAACTTCCTTGATTATTACATCTGTTGAAATCCATGTTTATTCTGCCTGAATGAATTATATAATGTGATAAATTGCTTGAAACAATATAACATTCTGAAATCATGTTTTTCCTTCTCTCTATACAAACAGGGAGAGAGAATTTGAAAGTAAAACTGGAATTATCCAAAGTTGCATGGCTGAATATTATGTCAAAATTCAAAAAACTCTGGCCTTTAATTTTGTGGCTGAATAGGTGTCCCTCATAAAACATTCAATATCCAAGCAGCAATATCCGAAGCAATTACCCAGAGTTACAAGGCCATTCATTGCTCACAATATTAGAAATGGGATATTTGCACAGGTAATTAAAATAGACTGTGGGCTCATCAAAGGTTATTTTGAAATGGTCTGCAGAAAGGGCACAGTTTTCTGTCACTCACTTAGAAATTATTCTCTCAGACCCTTGCCAGTTCATTTTTTAAAGGCATTTCAAGAGCCAGAAAGGAGTCTTGAATATAGTTTTCAGACATAAAGAAGAATTACAGCATAGATTTACAATGAACAAATTGTCCTGGGCTCCCAAATTGTGCTATTTGTAGATTGAACACAGAAGCAGGGGGTAGCCATATGGCATAGGCCACCCTTCTCCAATACAAGAAGTTATTAAATCTCCTGGAGTTGGCCAAAGGAAACCATAATTATTTTCAAATGGAAAAAAGCCACAAATTTCCTTTCCCTCTCCTTACAGACCATTTTCTTATCCCAAGTTACATATTTTCAACTTCATCACACATCGGAACATTAGGTCAAACCCCTATCCTAAACATATAAAAATTCTTTCCTATTCCTGAACCTGTGGCACAAACAAGACTACTATTTCACTATCATTATCATTTTATAATTGCCTCATAGTGTTTCTATAAGTTGTTTTTTAGTGTCAATATGCGCAATTGAGAACAAATATACTATTCATTTTAACTGTCTTCAAGAAATAGCTAAAGCTGTGTTTCCCTTTTATACCTATTAATATTTCCAACAAAGCATCATTAGTGTTTCTCCTCTATCTCTGATGAAGGATCAGCACCATCAAAAGAAGACATTTAGAAGTGAAGAGGCCAATGTGAATTTTTAGTAAGGGGTTATGACCTAGTTTTCTCAATCCAGATCTTCATTTACTCTGAAACTTACTGTTTCTCTGTACACGCACAATGGATAGTAAGCAGTGAGAAAACATAAAAATTGATTTAAAGTTCTAGGATTCTGGCAGAGAAATTTTTCTAATTGAATGAAATCACTATGACAATTTACTGTAAGTATGGGGCTTTTCAGGCACAAGGGAAACTGCTTTACAAAAGAAATTCTGAAATTGTCTCTTTATGGACCAGCCCCACCTATTCTCTCTCCCAGTGATAGAATTATCCTGATGCATTTCAAGTTAGTTTCTTGGTATTTTGCAGTGCCAAAAATTGCTGTACTAGTTATATTAGTATTAGAATTTGAACATCAGTATAAAGACTTACAAAAGGTCTGTCACTGTGCTGAAAATACTAAAAATCACTAGTGAAATACTAATGAGAAAATTTTAAGAACTGATCTTGGGTCAGAGATTCTTATTCTCTAAAGAATGTGACAGAATAATTTCAACTCTCTTTGAGAACTACTTGAGAATTTAGGGTGAGCAGAAACTTGAATTTATTTTTCCTATTTATGATTTCCTAAATACATCCCCTGTTATCCTTCAGCTTAGAGAAAGAACACCATCCTTGTGAGTGCATCTAGCAGTAAACAGGTTCTCCTCCCCAATTTAAAGAAGTACATCCTATATATTAGGGTGGTTATTTCGTCCACTGTTCATCCACAGAGCTAGGAATGTTTGAGACTACAGAATGGTTTGCATAACCAAAGCACTTGGACTAGCCAAACATGGTCATCGAATGAGAAATGGTTAAAAAATGATGACTTGAAAAACTTCAAAATTTTGAGAAGTGCCGCACTGGGAAAAGAATGAAGAATATGGGTGACTCATAATTTCATGTATCATTCAAACTCTTCAATGCCTAGACTCAGGTACATTGTGTCAATGAATAACACTCAGGAAGAATACTTATGTGTTAAAGGAATGAATTGTCTTTATGCAAATCATATACTCTATTTCATAGATTCTTAAACGTTACATCTTTTCACATATTAACAAGACTGATATCGGGATGCATCTTACTATTGATGATATGGATAATTAATTATGCAGTGTTATATTCCATCTGAAAGTAGTTCTACCTGAAAGAATGGATTGTCTCATAATTGATAGAGGCTTAATTTTAATGATGTACATTCCTGTTTCATTTTTTAAATGCTCTCAGGCTGTTAAGAATATGTGCCTTGAATTTGAATGCCACAGACTCATTTTTTTAATGGAGGGATTTATATAAGGTTTATCAATTTTCATTTTGCCAAGAAAGGTAATGAAAAATACATGTACCAATACCTTTCTTTTTCAAAAAGGATATTGTAAAAGCCAAAATGTAGGAAGACCTTAATCTCAGAATTAAGGTAAATCCTTTAGTTATTAGCTCCACGAAAAACTCATATTGTTCTTATTTTTCTCTTTCACTATGTGTGCTTGTATCAATCTATAGACTGGCATTTTGGAATCACTCTTCTGAGATACTGTGGCACAAATACTCTAACATTCATTCATACTCCCCTTCCTGCAGACAAAGAACAATGCATGGCAAACATACTATGTATAAAATGCAGTGGCATTTTCAGGATATTTTTCTTTTGATTTCAAAAAAAATCTATCTCAGCTTCTTTTAAAGAAGGAAAAGCATTTAATTTAATCAGAATAGTATCCACTTGAACTAAACTTCATTCACATCTCTATTTTAGGGCCCAGATCAATGTCTAAGTACTGACCTTGAGGTCAGTTTCATATCTGATCTCTCTGTTCAAATGTATCCTGAGCTGGCAGAGGAGTGGGTCTGGTAATATTATCCTGTGGATCTTTTTCTATATCTAATATCTGCAATCTAAAATTAGCTTGGTTCTGGCTTTAAATCCCCACATTTTGGCTCTTTCTTCTCAACCTGGCCCATCTCTACCACAGCCAGTGGAAGCCAAACCCCAGTTAAGCACACTTCTGATCCACAAAGTACATTTTCATTGCTGAGCCACTTGCCCCCAATCTTACTTCCTTTTCCACTATTCTAAACTCCTCTCAGGTGAAAACATTTGGAAAGTGTTTAGATTGATTTATGTAGTTTATATTTTGGTAAATCTTTTCTTTGGTCAAGCTCTTATTTAAAAAAAAAAAAAGTTCAACCACAGGCCTAAAAACCAAGTAAATAAAAGGACAAAACAGAATTAGTTACTTAGCACCAGTAATTCTGGTATTTAATTTAATATTAAACAACTTGATTTAATAATTTAATAAATTATTTAATAAATAATTAAATAATATCTTATATTTAATAAATATCTTGATTCCCAGGTTTGGCTGTAGAAGGAATTTTTCCTTAGGTCTTTAGAATACTTTCTTATGCATCCATTTCCTTCAGATGAGCAGATATTAAGATAAAGACTGTCTACAGAAGGCTGACCACTATCCTTTTGATCAAACTTCTCAATTAACATCTTGATTGGGTTGTGAGGGTAAAATTGTTACTAGACTTCTTTAACTTTTAGGAGAAAATCAGACTCCATTCACCTATTATAATACTCTGATTATAATACTCTAATCTTTAATTCTCTGATTTACAGCTATTATAATACTCAGATAGGGAACTGAGAACTAAAGAGAGGGAATGGCTTCTCCCAAAATAGATGAGGAAGAAAGTAGCAAACCTGTAACTAAAATATCTCTTGACTCCAATTTGGCTTACTAGGGGAAAGCAAGTACCAAACCTTCCTAAGTCATATGGAAAACTCAACACAAATGTACAAAATTTTCAACACAAAGGCTATTGCCTTCAATAAGTTGGGTTCTTTGCATCTGTAGTGACTAGTACAGCACTTGGCACATAATCAGTAATTAAGAAATTTTTGGCACTTAAATAAATAGCTAATATTTATTGAGTTCTTCCAGAATGCTAGATTCTATAATAAGTGTATTATGTGTATTATCTTTCAATTTCACACAGTCTAAGAGGATACAATTAATGTCCCCTTTTTATTGATAATTTCTATAAAACAACAGCTATTTTTTTTTGAGATTTCCCAATAAAATATCCAGTTGAGCTGTCTTTTTTCACATAAGTATACCATCAAGTTATTCAAATCTTTGGGCTTTTTCTCCAAGATCAACACTATTTTACACTAACTCCATTGTCAATTCTCCCTTCAGAAATAATAATTTATACTCTTAATTTCACAGCCACTCAACATTTTAGAAAAAAGTATCCTGTGGGCACTGAACCTTCTTATCCTGGATTGCTAGGTTAGTAAAAATAAAGGACTATTCAAAAGAATAAAGTGGAAGAGAATCCTTATTGTATTGGCATTTCAACAGCAGCTATCTACATGATCTAATTTCCCAGAAACTTTCCATTTGGTCTAATTAATTTTTGAGTGTTTTTCTCAGTCTTTGTTCTATTTGATTTATCAAAATACTAAAATGATAGGAATCATTGAAAAAATTAAGTCTGAACCATTTCATGAGCTACAAATTGATCTGTTAACCTCAAAAACTCCACTGAGAGTACTGGTTCCAGTAATGGCAGAGAGGTTGTATGAGATTAATCATACTGTACATGGCAATTGTAAACTATGGACAAAATATTTTAAAAAACTATTATTTGGAGACACTGTAGAATAACAAAAAGTAGGCAGGAACGGGAGAGGATTTGACCTTCAGGAGAAGGGAGCTGCATTGGGTGAGGTACAGTGTCATCCTGTTTTTTCCTCAGTGATAGCCCCTGACTTACAAAATGGGGCAGCTGGACTTAATCAGAAGGTTGTAGTCTTATTGGCTTGAAGCATCTAAGTATGGGAGTTAGGGCTTCTAGAGCACCTGGAGATTAGGGAAAACCTAAAAGGGGGGCAGAAATAGCCTCAGGATATACATATAAACTCCCTCTCAAAGCCTTGCCTGACTCCTAACCCACACATGTAAAAAGAAGATAGAAAGCAGAGGCTAGAAGATGTAAAATTGAATAAGTATTTCAGCTACTGCTCACAACAAGTAAGACAGTTGAATGAGTCCCACCAGTTAAAAGGGATAGAAATACCTCAAGATTTCCACTAAAACTCCAGATAGGTCACATCTTATGAATAAAGTCTGTGTCCTGATCTAAGTGATTTTACCATAAGGCTAAAAACAAAAGCAGATATTCCCTAATAAAGTATTAACTCAATCCTCCACAATTCAACATGATCAGCTAATAATTCAACTGCTGCAAAAAAAAAAAAGCAACACTCTTCCAAGGAAGATAAAACCTAGACCCTCTATAATATATCATCAGTAATGCCCAGTATGTTATCAAAAATTATAAAATATATGAAGATACAAGAACATAGGACAGTCAAAAGAAAAAGCAATTAATAGAAACAAATCCCAAGATGATCCAGATGGTAGAATTAACAGATACAACTGTTATGTGCAAAATCACATGATATGTGCAAAAAATAATGAAAACATTAAAAGCAGAAGATAAATATTAAGAGATACATTAAAAACTAAAAGAGCCAGGTTGAATTCCAAGAGCTGAAAAAGAAAATTATGTAAAGTAAAATATTCACTGCATGGGCTTAAAAGATTGAAAAAGTGGATCTGTGAACTTGAAGACCATCAATAAGAAGTATCCAATCTTAGAAACAAAGAGTAAATACAATGAAATTAAATGAATATTCAGTGGCCTTTAGGAAAATATCAAGTTGACCAACATATGGTGTAATTGAAACTCCATAAGTTGAAGAGAGAAAAGTTTGGAAAGAAGACAGTGTTTGAGGGCAAGTATTCACAAATTTAGTGTAAAATATTAACTTACACCAAAAACTGGAGTGAACCTCAAGCAGGATAAATATAGGGAACAGAATACCAAGCCCATTAGAGTGAGATGCTAAAAACAAAAAGTCTTAAGAAGAGCCAAAGGAAAAATGACACATATAGGATCACAGTAGTAAGAATGACTATTTTCTCATCAGAAACAATGGAGGCCAAAGAAAAATGGAACAACATTTTTAAAGCCCTGCAAGAAGAGAACTGTCAATCTAGAAATCTATATCTTGTGAAAATATTATTCAAAAAAAGAAAGCCAATTATGGATATGTTAAGACAGGCAAAAATCAAACTATCACCACCTAACCTGTATTAAAGGCAAAAGGAAGTTTTTCAAGTTAAAGGGAAATAACAACAGATGGAAACTCAAATCTATAGGAAGAAATGAAGAGAACCAAAATGGCAAATGTGTACCTAAATTTTAGAAACCCTCTTTTTATTATCTTAATTTCTTTAAAAGAAAGCTGGTTGGTTTATGTCAATGTGTAATATTGGTTTGTTGTGTAACATATGTATATATAAAACATATGACAAATAGATAAGTATAAATAGAATTATACTGTTAAAAATGTCTTACATTTTACATAGAATGGTAAATATTAACTCTAATCCTTGACAAGTTAACCAGGCATTGATAATCTCTAAAGAAAGTGATAAATAGTAATATAAATAGATATAGTTAAAACAGAATGCTATCTAGAGGGGAGGGGGGTAGGGAGATGGGTTAGCCTGGTGATGGGTATTGAGGAGGGCACGTTCTGCATGGAGAACTGGGTGTTATGAACAAACAATGAATCATGGAACACTGCACCAAAAACTAATGATGTAATATATGGTGATTAACATAACAATAAAAAAATTTAAACAAAAACAGAATGCTAAAAAATATTACACAAAAGGAGAAAAGGATGAAAAGGGAAACAAAAACATAGATGACTAAAACACATAGGAAAGAGTAGACTTAAATCCAAACATATCCATAATTATATTAAACATAAATGGATAAAAAGCTTCCAATTAAAAGACAAATTGCCAGACCAGATTCCAAAAAAAAAGCAAATTATAACTGCGATGCCTACAAGAAATATGCTTTCTAGATTTAAAAAAAAAAAACAGTAAGGTTGAAGTAAAAGGATGGAAAAAATATACCTGGCAATTACAAAATACTAGAAAAATAAGAAATACAAAATATTCGAATTATACTATAAATGACCTTGATCTGATTAACATTTATAGAACATTGAAACTACACCGGCAAAATACATTAAGTACTTATTGGACGGTTCACAAAGATAGACTATATCTTGGGCCATGAAATAAGTATTAGTAAATGTTAAAAGACTGAAATCTTATGGAGTATATTCTCTGACAACAATTAAATTAAAAATCAATAACAATAAAATATATTTTAAAAACAAAACAAAGGTGAGTAAGAGTACACTTACCTTGATGAGCACTGAGAAATGCATAGAATTGTTGTACTTGCATAGAATTGTACACTTGAAAGTAATATAACACCATATATTAATTATACTTCAATTTAAAAAACAAGTACTTGGAAGTTGAACAACACACATGTAAATAACCATTGAATCAAAAATATGTCAAACTGAATAATGATGAAATGCAGCATGTCATTTTTGGGGGATGCAGCTAAAACAGTTTGTTTTAAAAATGTATAATTTTTCATGTCAAAATTCAAAAAGTGGAAAGTTCTAAAATTGTAATTCATCATATTGGAAGAAAAAGGCAGAAAATCATACATTCATCTTAATAGGTACAGAAAAAGTAACACACATTCATAATTTAAAAATAAACTCAGCAAACTAGGAATTTAGGGAATTTTCTCAGGGTTATTTCAAAAAACAAACAAATAAACAAACTATAGCCAACAGAGATATTGAAATATCTCAGAAAGCTGAGATATTGAACACTTTTGCCCTGGAACTGAGAACAAGACAAATATTTCCATTCTCACTATTTCTGTTCAGCATTTTAGTTTAAACTTTAAAAAGAGTGATGAGGCAAGAAAGACAAAGTCCTGTCAATTGGAAGGACAAAAAAAGCTGCCTTTATTCACAGATGCCAATATCCTGTACATAGAATATCCAAAGGAGTCTACAAAATAACTAGGTCAAATAAATGAGCCTAGCAGAGAAGCATGATAGGACAGCAATATTTAAAAAAATCACTTGTATTTCTATATGGAAAAATTGAAAAATAAAGTTTTTAAATAATCCTATTTATATTAATATTTAAAAAATGTAAAATACATAGGAATAAATTTAACAAAAGACATGTAAATCCTCTGCACTAAAAATTATAAGACATTGTTGAGAAAAATCTAAGACCTAAATAAGTGAAGAAATAAACCATGTTTATGAATTTAAAGAACCAGTATAGTTAAGACAGTTCTTCCCAAATTGTTCTATGGATTCAATACCACACCTATCACAATACCAACAAATGTTTTCTTATAAGTTGACAATTAGAATTATATACAAACACATAGAATAGCAAAATAACTATGAAAGGAACAAAGTTGATTCAAGTTTGAATTCAAGAGTTGTTGAAAAGCTATAGTAATCAAGGCAAGGTATTAGGTTCCTAAATATAGATAAATAGATCAATGAAATAGAGTACAGTCCAGAAATAGACCCACATTATATGCACTAGATTTTTTTACAAAAATGTCAAGGCTATTCAATGGGACACTCAAATGGCAAATGAGTACATATATTGTTTGCCTGTACTTATTGGCAAAACAAATCATATTGACAGAAATCAAAAGAGTGGTTGCTTGTGAGAGGTAATGACTGGAAACTTTCTAGAGTGAGGGAATAGCTCAATGCCTCAGGGTAGTATTTACATTTATCAAAACTCATTGAACTAGATATATTTAAGATCCATGCATTTCACTGGTATTAATTCTATTTTCATTACAAAAATGCAAGAAAGAAAAATATCCTCCAACTTTTGTAGAAAACAATGTTTACCCCCAAACAAGTAATTTCTTTCACTTACTACTACAGAAATTTTCACCAAAACATAAAAGTAGAAACCATAAAACAATGAATGTCATGTATCCATTTCTCAGCTTCAATAGCTGTGAACTTTATGCCAATCTCAAGAAATCTCTCTTAGCTTTGTTAATGAGAAAGACATGCTGACACCTGGAATAAAATTATTAACTGAATTACAGATTGAATTTGGAAGACACAGGCAAAACCAGATTTGTAAAATTCTGTTATGTTCACCTCCATAATTATTACCTCATTCTACCTTGTATTCAAGTTATTAATTTATACCTCAATCACCAGAAAGGATAATTAAATTCTTGAGGGAATAATTCCTCTCTGCTCCATTTTTTTTCCCATCCCAGCTAATTTCTTATTTAGGAAGATGAAAGAAGATCCATGTAGAAAGCTTGCATTTTTTAAGTGTACAATTCAGTAGTTTTCAGTATGTTCACAACTTGTACTACCATTACCACTAATTCCACAACATTTCTATCATTCCCCCCAAAAAAATCCCAGCACTCATTAATAGTCACTCCCCATTTCCCCTTTCCCCTAGTCCCTTACTCCCACTAATCTACTTTCTTTCTCTATGGATTTACCTATTCTTGACTTTTCATATGAATGGAATCATATGGTTTTCTGTGTTTGACCTCTTTCATTTAACATAATGCTTTCAAGGATAATTCATGTTGTATGTATCAGTACTTCCTTCTACTTTATGACTGAATAATGTTCTATCATATTAATATCCCACATTTTATTTATGTGAGTCTGGCACATAGGAATTGCTCAATAAACATTAGGTCTTATCTTCATTATTTAACCAAAAGAGAAAATTTAAAGCTTTTTCAAAATTGTGACTTGAAAACTGCAGGATTTCACTTTGATCTTTAAAGCAGATCTTGGGGGGGGGGGAATGGCAGAGGACTAGGGGACCCTATTCCAACCAGTCCCTGGAATTGAGCTGGATATCTACCAGACCACTCTGAACACCCACAAAATCAGCCTGAGATGTAAGAAGATAGATCTGGATCTCTACAAACAGAATATTGCAGGCGATTGGTTTCGAGGTACAAAGTGGGGAGCCGTGATTCCACGGGCAGATATTGGAGGATAAACAGAAGCAGGAGGGAGCCCAGCCATCAGGATCCTGCACTGCTGGTGAGCGATAGCCTCCCACACTGGGGATGGGGCACAGACTTGCAGACTGGTAGCGGTGGGGAAAGGACTTTAGGGCAGCCCCCCAGACTGAAACCAGAGTGGCAGGGCCATGCATGGGAACTGGGGGCGGCTGGCAATTTTAGAAGCACAAAGGGCAGAGATGTGCCCCAACCTGGAGGCAAGGACTGGGAGCACTGCTGAGGGGCACACAACTCAGGACACTGCAGTTTATAGCAGCACAGACAGAAATGGAGATAGTGTGGCCTGGAGAGCTCACTGAAGAACAGACTGCGATCTCTCTGCTCTGAGGCAGAGGGTTGGAAATGATCTCTTCTGTTCTGACTCTGGGAGGAGACATGGAAAGCCACCAGGGAACAAAAGCCCCCAAAAAACAGTTTTCACTGAGCCCACCCCCTGCCACAGGGGTTGCCTGAGTAACAGCCCGGCAGGCCCCTCCCCCAGAAGACAGGCTGGGAAAACAAGAGGCCAGCAACCCTAAGGCCCCTATAAAACAGGTACATCTTGCTTGGGTTGTGGTCAATAATTTGGACTCTCTACATTCCCTCAACCACTCCTCAACAGAATGACTAGGAGGAGGAACCCCCAAAATAGGAAAGACTCAGAGACTATGATTTATGCCACAGATTTACAAATGGATTCAGGTATAACCAAGATGTCGGAGATGGAATTCAGGCTAGCAATTGTGAAGACAATAGCTAGAATGGAGAAATTAATTAATGGCAACATAGAGTCTCCAAGGGCAGAAATGAAAGCTGAATTGGCAGAACTTAAAAATGCTATCAATGAGATCCAATCTAATCTAGATAATCTAACAGCTAGGGTAAGGGAGGCAGAAGAATGAATTAGTGACCTAGAAGACCAATTAAGGAGGCCAGGGAAAAACAACTCAGAATCCATGAAAATAGAATCAGAGAAATAAGTGACACCATGAAACGTTCCAATGTCAGAATTATTGGAATCCCTGGGGGGGTGGAGAGAGAGAGAGAGGACTAGAAGATGTATTTGAGCAAATCGTAGCTGAGAACTTCCCTAATCTGGGGAATGAAACAAACATTCGCATCCTAGAGGCAGAGAGGACCCCTCCCAAGATCAAGGAAAACAGGCCAACACCCCAGCATGTAATAGTAAAACTCGCAAATCTTAGAACCAAGGAAACCATCTTAAGGGGAGTTAGGGGGAAGAGATTCCATACGTACAGAGGGAGGAACATCAGAATAATGTCAGGCCTATCCACAGAGACCTGGCAAGCCAGAAAGGCCTGACAAGACATATTCAGGGTACTAAACGAGAAGAACATACAGCCAAGAATACTTTATCCTGCAAGGCTGTCAGTTAGAATGGATGGAGAGATGCAGAGCTTCCAAGACAAACAGAAACTGAAAGAATATGTGACCACTAAGCCAGCCCTGCAAGAATTATTAAGGGGACTTCTATGAAAGGAGAAAGACCCCAAGAGTGTTATAGAAAAGAAATTTACAGGGACAGTCTATAAAAACAAGGTCTTCACAAGCAACATGATGACAATAAATTCATATCTTTTGATAATCACTCTCAACGTGAATGGCCTAAATGCTCCCATAAAATGGCACAGGGTTGCAGATCGGATAAAAAGACAGGACCCATCCATATACTGTCTACGAGAGACTCATTTTGAACCTAAAGATACATCCAGACTGAAAGTGAAGAGATGGAGATCCATCTTCCATGCCAACGGACCTCAAAAGAAAGTTGGGGTAGCAATTTTTATATCAGACAAAGTAGATTTTAAACTAAAGACTGTAGTTAGAGACACAGAAGGACACTATATCATTCTTAAAGGGTCTATCCAACAAGAAGATCTAACAATTGTAAATATCTATGCCCCCAACATGAGAGCAGCCATTGACATAAGCCAACTGTTAACCAAAATAAAGGGTCATATTGATAATACGTTAATTGTAGGAGACCTCAATACTCCACTCTCAGCAATAGACAGATCATCTAAGCAGAAAATCAACAAAGAAACAAGAGCTTTGAATGACACACTGGACCAGATGGATCTCATAGATATATACAGAACATTCCACTCTAAAACAACAGAACAATTCATTCTTCTCGAGCGCACATGGAACTTTCTCCAGAATAGACCACATACTGGGTCACAAATCAGGTCTCAACCGATACCAAAAGATTGAGATTGCATAGTCTCAGACCATAATGCTTTAAAACTGGAATTCAATCACAAGAAAAAATTTGGAAGAAATTCAAACACTTGGAAGCTAAAGACCACTCTCTGCTCAAGAAAGATTGGGTCAACCAGGAAATCAAAGAAGAATTAAACAATTCATGGAAACCAATGAGAACAAAAATACATCAGTCCAAAACCTATGGGATACTGCAAAGTCTGTCCTAAGGGGGAAATACATAGCCATCCACGCCTCACTCAAAAAAAGAGAAAAATCCCAAATTCACCAACTCTACACCTTAAAGAACTAGAGAAAAAGCAACAAATGATGCCTAAGCCATGCATTAGAAGAGAAATAATTAAGATTAGAGCAGAGATCAATGAATTAGAAACCAGAAACACAGTAGATCAGATTAACGAAACTAGAAGGTGGTTCTATGAAAGAATTAATAAGGTAGATAAACCCTGGCCAGGTTAAGAGAAAGGACCCAAATTAATAAAATTATGAATGAAAGGAGAGAGATCACGACTAACACCAAGGAAATAGAAACAATTATTAGAAATTATTATCAACAACTATATGCCAATAAACTTAGCAACCTGGATGAAATGGATGCCTTTCTGAAAACCTATAAAGTCCCAAGATGAAACAGGAAGAAATTGACAACCTGCATAGGCCAATAACCAGTAACGAGATTGAAGCAGTGATCAAAAACCTCCCAAAAAAACAAGAGTCCAGAGCCTGATGGATTCCCTGGGGAGTTCTACCAAACATTCAAAGAAGAAATAATACCTATTGTCCTGAAGCTGTTTCAAAAAATAGAAACAGAAGGAAAGCTTCCAGACTCATTCTATGAGGTCAGCATTACCTTAATCCCCAAACCAGGCAAAGACCCCATCAAAAAAGGAGAATTTCAGACCAATATCCCTGATGAATATGGATTCCAAAATCCTTAATAAAGTCTTAGCTAATAGAATCCAACAATACATTAAAAGGATCATCCCCCACGACCAAGTGGGATTTATCCCCGGGATGCAAGGGTAGTTCAATATTCACAAATCAATCAATGTGATAGAACACATTAATAAGAAGAGAGAGAAGAACCATATGGTCCTCCAATCGATGCAGAAAAAGCATTTGACAAAATACAGCATCCTTTCCTGATTAAAACTCTTCAGAGTATAGGAATAGAGGGAACATTCCTCAAGTTCATAAAAACATCTATGAAAAACCCACAGCAAATATCATCCTCAATGGGGAAAAGATGAGAGCCTTTCCCTTAAGATCAGGAACACGTCAAGGATGCCCACTCTAGCCACTGTTGTTCAACATAGTACTAGAAGTCCTAGCAACAGCAGTCAGACAACAAAAAGAAATAAAAAGTATTCAAATTGGCAAAGAGGAAGTCAAACTCTCTCTTTTTGCAGAGGACATGATACTTTATGTGAAAAACCCAAAAGACTCCACCCCCAAATTATTAGAACTCGTACAGCAATTCAATAATGTGGCAGGATACAAAATCAATGCACAGAAATCAATTGCTTTCTTATACACTAATAATGCAACTGTAGAAAGAGAAATTAGAGAAACGATTCCATTTACAATAGCACCAAAAACCGTAAGATACCTCGGAATAAACCTAACCAGAGAGGTAAATGATCTATACTCTAGGAACTACAGAACACTCGTGAAAGAAATTGAAGAAGACACAAAAAGATGGAAAAACATTCCATGCTCATGGATCGGAAGAATAAACATTGTTAAAATGTCTGTGCTACCCAGAGCAATCTATACTTTCAATGCCATCCTGATCAAAATTCCAATGACATTTTTCAAAGTGCTAGAACAAACAATCCTAAAATTTGTATGGAATCAGAAAAGACCCCGAATCACCAAGGAAATGTTGAAAAAGAAAAAGCTGGGGGCATCACGTTGCCAGATTTCAAGCTATATAACAAAGCTGTGATCACCAAGACAGCATGGTACTGGCACAAAAACAGACATATAGACCAATGGAACAGAATAGAGAGCCCAAATATGGACCCTCAACTCTATGGCCAAATAATCTTCGACAAAGCAGGAAAAAATATGCAATGGAAAAAAGACAGTCTCTTCAATAAATGGTGCTGGGAAAATTGGACAGCTATATACAGAAGAATGAAACTCGACCATTCTCTAACACCATACACAAAGATAAACTCAAAATGGATGAGAGACCTCAGTGTGAGACAGGAATCCATCAAAATCCTAGAGAAGAACATAGGCAGTAACCTCTTTGACATCAGCCACAGCAACTTCTTTCAAGATACATCTCGAAAGGCTAGTGAAACAAAAGCAAAAACGAATTTTGGGGACTTCATCAAGATAAAAAGAGACAATGCACAGAATTGGAGGAGATATTTGCAAATGACACTACAGATAAAGGGCTGGTATCCAAGATCTATAAAGAACTTTTCAAACTCAACACCCAAAAAACAAATAAGTCAAAAAATGGGCAGAAGACATGAACAGACAGTTTTCCAAAGAAGACATACAAATGGCTAACAGACACATGAAAAAATGTTCATCATCATTAGCCATCAGGGAAATTCAAATCAAAACCACATTGAGATACCAACTTACACCAGTTAGAAAGGCAAAAATTGACAAGGCAAGAAACAACAAATGTTGGAGAGGTTGTGGAGAAAGGGGAAACTTCTTACACTGTTGGTGGGAATGCAGGTTGGTACAGCCACATTGGAAAACAGTGTGGAGATTCCTCAAAAAATTAAAAATAGAGCTATCCTATGACCCAGCAATTGCACTACTGGGTATTTAACCCAAAAACACAGATGTAGTGAAAAGAAGGGCCGTATGAACACCCAGTGTTCATAGTAGCAATGTCTGGAATAGTCAAATTGTGGAAAGAGCCAAGATGCCCTTCAACAGATGAATGGATAAGGTAGATGTGGTCCATATATACAAAGGAATATTACTCAGCCATCAGAAAGGATGAATACCCAACTTTTACATCAACATGGATGGGACTGGAGGAGATTATGCTAAGTGAAATAAGTCAAGCAGAGAAAGTCAATTATCATATGGTTTCACTTATTTGTAGAACATAAGGAATAGCGTGGGGGACATTAGGAGAAGGAAGGGAAAAATGAGGTGGGGGAATCAGAAGGAGAGATGAATCTTGAGAGACTATGGACTCTCAGAAACAGAGGGTTTTAGGGGTGGGAGGTGGGGGGATGAGTTAGCCCAGTGATGGGTATTAAGGAGGGCATGTACTGCTTGGAGCACTGGGTGTTGTACGAAAACAATTAATCGTGGATCACTGCATCGAAAACTGGTGATGTATTGTATGGTGACTAATATAACAAAATAAAATTTTAAAAAAATAAAATTTAAATTCTGTATCTAACAAAAAAAAAGCAGGTGCTTTAATGTCAATTTCAGGAGGTTTTATATTACTAAATTGCTAAATTGTTTCTAAGAGGAGATTTCTCTCACTAGTTTCTCAAAGGATGCTTTGTGGTCTGAACAAATAGATATTTCTTGTTCTCTGGCCTAGTCTCCAGTGCCCATCACAGACAGTTCAGCATTTCTACATTACAAATTCCCCGGACACTTTGAGAAGCCAAAAAGTGCATCACAATAGAGAGAAAAATGGATTTTTTTCCATTCCTTTATTATTTTTTGCTGATCATGTTACCCAAGGAAATTCTGATGAGAGCTTTTTCCATGCTATTTACATGTTAAAGTATAAAGGAAAAAGAAATTACTTTCTTAAAAGTCTCCAGGATGTTGGTGTTGCAATCTTTCTTAATCCACAGCTTGAATCACAGTCTTGCAATAGTAAGTGAGCTGTCCAGGGTGAGAAGGACAGGGAGCTTATTTCAGTCATCTGAGTCAGGGCAATGTTTGCCATTTTGCTGGACAGATTTATTTGAAATGTAAAATTTTCTTGAATCTCAAGACTAGCATGTTTCCTTAAAGGGTAAATGGTTGAAAATCCCTTTAAAAAATCTTTCCTGATACCTCTGCTTCCCTTCACATGAGTGAATATGGCACTCATACTGAGATGCCACATTGAGAAAAATAATTGTGCAAGATCCTTTGATTCAGAATAGTATCTGATTTGATGTCTTCTCAAACTGATAATCTGTAGTGACAATAAAGTATTTTGATTTAGTTATCTAATGTTCAATTTCCAGGGGTTGTATCAAATGGTATGTTTTCCTCACTACATTTTTTTTCAATCAATTTAGAGAAAGCAGAAATAAAAAGGCAAATTCTTTATTGGCCTGAATGATAAGAAAATTTGTTAGTCTGTTTAAGTGCTGTATAAATTAACACATGTGCATAGGATCAGGACCTGAAGGAAACTAGAAATGACCGAAATGAAATCTAGTTTTACATAAATAAGAATGTGGATTATTCAACCACAGCAGTGATAGCATAGTTCCTTAGGATGCTTGCAGTGCCTTTGGCTATCATACATAATAGGATGTTGTGAAATGAACTTCTAAAAAATGCCCAAGCTGTTAGTTTTGAATAGACTCCTACAATTCGCAAAAGAAACAAAGCAAACAACCTTACCTATTTTTACTTACTGATCTGGATTCAGTGGAGAAGGTTATAAGAGATGTAACCATTTCAACAATTCACTTTATAGTATTTAGTTCATATATTCTAGATTATTCTATTTCCTTTTTTCAGATTTTAGAACCAGGGTGAAACATGATTCTGATGTCTTGCCTGAAAGGAGGGGATAGGATTACTTTTGGATGCCCTTCCAACTCTGTGATTCTATGATTCATTGAAGCTTAATGTAGAGCCCCAAAAGACTTGTTTATTGACTAAGACATTAAACTTGACACCCCAAAAATATGCAAAAGGAAAATTTGACATGAAAGAGAAATTGACCAAAATGTCTCAGTTCCCTGGAATATCCTGGGACCCTAGAATCAAACTAATAAATTCATTATTCCTTTACTAGAAAATAGCAAATTATGCTTTCTGATAAGAATGAGCAATAAAAACCTTTTAAAAAGACAGAGGAAATGGAATATATATTTATCTCAAGGATGTTTTCAAAGATCTCCTATCCTTAGCACTAATCTAATTTGCACTCTGATTTGAGTATTTTCCTACTTTCCATCTTAAAAAAGAAATGCCATTCATCTAAAATAGAGTGTTTCATACTTTTAATTTCCAAATATCTTGTACAAATCCACAGCCCAACATATGTTTTGTTTCTTGTTCTTTTTTCCCAGCAATTTTAGCTCACTTTTTTTCACATTATGTAGAAATGGATAATTTACAGATTTTTAACTGAAATAAATGCGACCAAAATTCAAGTCTGAAGTTATTTAGTTACATAATCATCATTTTCTAATTCTTCTGTTAAATTCTTACCCCATTAACTGACCACAGCTGTTGGTATTGGCTCCCTAATAACTCCTTCTGAACTTGTAATACCCAAGAACTCAAAGGAGGAGTTCACTGAGAACTGATGACCCAGAGTGTTCACATGGACCTCATCCCTAATCTCGAGAAATTTTCTGGCAGTTTTATGAACCATGCTAAATGCCACATGTTCTCTCTACGCTTAATGTATTTTCACTTAAAGGTTAAAATAGCCTTGTGTCCGCAGGGTGTGGAAGGGTAGGGTATGTCTAACTGTGTATGTGTGGTAGGTAAAAATCTCTGCCTATAAGCTCAAGAAAGCAAGAAATGTAATTTTTAAAATTTTTCTGTAATTAAATTTCATTTCTATTTTAAGACCACTCCCCCAGATAGAGGAAATTTAATCTTGATCAATTCATGGTCCAATTCTTTAACAAACTCCTAAATTATGTGAACTTTTGTCTCTTCATTTGAAACATAAGAGGATTTGACTTTCTCTCAAAGGGTTCTTCTAGATCAAGGCATTCTAACAAGATCATAGCTAACCCTCAGAGCACTCTCTGGTGCTGAGGACAGGGCATCTTCCATGAACATTGCCACTATGACTATATAGAGATTTAAATTATCTAGAGTCACTTTTAACCTTCATTGAAATTGACAGCTTTTCACGTTGAATGTAAATAGGTCCTAAATGTAAGAACTTAATAGAAAGTATAAAAGGAAGGTGTACCTATTATTTTGCTTAGTTAGACCAGATTTTTCTTTGAAAAAGGCATTTGATTTTTAAGTTGAGGGAGGGCATGTATATGCAGAGAGAAGAAGAAACAGCAGTGTATGACTTTATTTCACATGTATTCAGAAACCTGAAAAGTAGCAGGAGAGATGTGAGAGAAAATCCAAGAAAGAACAGAACTGTAGAAATCAAAGGAGGAAAGCAGTTCAAATACCAAAGAGTAGTTACCTGAGGCAAATGGTCTCCAAGGTCAAATAAGATGAAAACAGACAATATCCATTGGTGACTTTGATGACAGTGGTTTTAATAGTGGGAGGTCAGCACAAATTTGAAATGAGTTTGGGAAATTTGTAACTGAAAATGAGAGAAGAATGTAACAAGGCTAAGAAAGAGAAATAACTGGAGAGAAACTGTATGAATGGCTAAAATTTGCCATATTTATTTATTTTTTAAAGCTATTTCAATCTTTTTTTTAAAGATTTTATTTATTTGAGAGAGACAGAAAGAGAGAGAGAGAGCATGAGCTGAGAGATGGACAGAGGGAGAGGGAGAAGAAGACTCCTGGCCAATCAGGGAGCCTGACGTGGGGCTCGATCCCAAGACCGTGGGATCATGATCTGAGCTGAAGGCAGACACTTAACCGACTGAGCCACCCAGGTGCCCCTAAAATTTGCTGTATTTAAATGTGCATAGGAACAGACAGAGGAGGGAGACTGTGAGAGCAGGTGTGGGTGACAGAACTGTGAGGAAGGGGAGTCCAGAATATCAAGAGAATGACTGAGGGGGTGTCTGGGTGATTCAGTCCATTAAGCAGCTGACTCTTGATTCTGGCTCAAGTCATGATCTCAGGGTCATGAGATCAAGCCCCACATTGAGCCCTGAGCTAGGTGTGGAGCCTGCTTATGATTCTCTCCTTCTCCCAGTGCACCTGGGTGGCTCAGACTGTTAAGCATCTGCCTTCAGCTCTGGTCAGGATCCCAGGGTCCTGGGATCAAGCCCCACATTGGGCTCCCTGCTCAGCAGGAAGCCTGCTTCTCCCTCTCCTACTCCCCCTGCTTGTGTTCCCTCTCTCTCTCTGTCTCTCTCTATGTCAAATAAATAAAGTTTTAAAAAAATCTTTAAAAAAAAAATTCTCTCCTGCTCCCTCTTCCCCTCCTCCCACACCATCCACCCTGCTCTCCCCTCTCTTAAATTAAGTTAAAAAAAATGACTGAGGATGTGCCTCAGTCTGAAGGTGCAATCACAGTAACCTGTCCTATAACTGGGGTGTTGGGTGGTTGGGTCTTAGATTAGGATGATAAATCCTAGGGCTTTTGGATTTTAAAAGCCAGTCAAATTCAAAAAAAGAAAATAATCCAGATAGAGTTGCCAACTTTTTTAACCTGTCAAAGAATTTTTGTTTGTTTGTTTACTGGATAAAGTATTCTTGGTTGGCAGTTTCTTTCTTTCAGCACTTTGAATATATTATCCCATTCTCTCCTGGACTACAAAGTCTCTCTGAGAAATCTCCTGATAGTTTTATGGGGGTTCTCTTATATGAGAGAAATTTTTTGTCTCTTGCTGCTTTCAAAATTCTCTCTTTGTCTTTGATTTTAAATCATTTTACTATAATGTGTCTTGGAAAAGATCATTTTCATTGAAATTTTGAGATGAAGTTCATGATGATGAACAAGATCAAGCTTCATGAACTTGAAGTCTCTCTGAATTTTGGGAAACTCTTAGCCATTACTTCTTTAAATAAGTTTTCTCCCTCTCTTCTCCTTTTGGGTCTCTAATGATATATACATTGTTTCTCTTGATGGTGTCCCATAAGTCTTGCGGACTTTCTTTATCCCTTTTCATTCTTTTTCCTTTTTGCTCACCTAATTGGATAGTTTCAATTGACATGTCTTCTACCTCACTGATTCTTTGTTCTGCTTCAAGTCTGATGTTGAAGCTCCCTTTTGAACCCTTCAATAATTGATTGTATTCTTCAGCTACAAAATTTCTCTTCAGTGTTTTTTTTTCTTTTTTTGTTGAACTGCTCAATTTGTTCTTATATTGCTTTCCTGATATCATTACATTGTTTATCTGTGTTCTCTTGTAGCTCTCTGAGCATCTTTAGAACAGTTCCTTTGAATTCTTTGTTGAGCAATTTCTGCATCTGCATTTCTTTGGGGCGTGTCACTGAAGGTTTACTGTATTCCTTTGTCAGAGTCATGTTTCCTTAATTCTTTGTGATTCCTGTGGCCTTACATAAGTATCTGCACATTTGAAGAAGTAATGACCTATCTTCCAGACTTTATAGACTGACTTTAAGAGGGAAGACTTTCACCTGAAGGTGGGGGGCACACAAGCATGATGTAACCCCAGGTCTAGTAGTGCCAAGTATGGAGGTATATGGTGACACTGGGTCTGGGGGACATAAGGTCTTTTTGGCTCAGGCCATGGGGTCCACAACATCAATAACCACATGGTCCTTGAAAAGCACTGAAAGCCCACAGAAACTGTAAGGGCTGTTAGGGTCCTCTGCTCACACACTGGTAGAGGTAGAGGCCAAGACAAATATCAAGGACTAGAGCCAACTCTGGGCTCACTGGCGGCTGCATGGGCTCTGGCTGTTGGCATGCACTCCTGTGGATCCACAATCTCCCCCTGAATATGTGCACTGCAGTGGAGGCTGGTGACAGTGGTTAAGCTAGAAACATGCAGGTACACAGCTAAAATTGGCTAGCTTCAGGTGAGCACAGTAGTGTAATCCAGTGACACAAGACAGGGTCTAATCCAGCCCACAAGCAGCTGTGGGGGCCCTGGCTGTTGGCATGCTCTCCCATAGGTATGCAGTCTCCCTCCAGGCATGTGTAATGCAGTGGAGACCAGTGGCAGGCATCAGGCCAGCAGCATGCAGTACAGAGCTGGAGGGGCTAGCCCCATGCTCGCACAAGCAGTGAGTATCAACACAGGAGTCTAAGCTGGCATCTTGTATTCATACAGTCACAGAGGCCTAAGCTGGCTCCATCTTGGGAGGGGGTACCAGGAGCGAGTGAGGAGGGCCTCAGGTGGCTGGCCTCAGTGAACCTGTGGGGCCAAAGCTGGTGAAATCTTCAAGCAAGTCTACAGTGGCTATGCTGGAGTCTACACTGGCAAAGTCTGCTGGGTTTGTCTACAGAACAGATCACTGTGAACCATAGTTACTCCTGCTGTGTAGCTGCTATAGGTAACCACTGTTTCACTTCCTTGTTCCTAGCTACCTCTATAGGTCTCAGCTTTGCCAGTCTGGGTGGAATGAAACCAAAGTGGGACCTTTGTGCAGTACCCCAAAAGTGCTTACCCTATTCTTCCTTTCCTGGTGAGGGGAATTCTTTCTAGCTGCTTAGTACTAAGCAACGCTGGCTTGGAGGATAGGGTGATACAGACAAACTGAAGCTGCCTGCCTGCCTGCCTTCTTTGGCAGTTATTCTCAGGTTTTTATTCCACTGTCTTGGTAAAATTTATTTTATTTTTTTATCAAGTTCAATTAACCAACATATAGTACATCGTTAGTTTTTGATGTAGTGTTCAATGATTCATTAGTTGCTTATAACACCCAGTGCTCATCAGATCACATGCCCTCCTTAATGCCCATCACCCAATTAGTGAATTCTAGAGCTCTCCCAGAGCTGTTTTTATGCATGAATAACTGTCTAATTTTTTATCATTGTTGGAGAGAGGATGGAGTCTTCTACACCACAGTTTTAGTGATGCCATTCTCTTCAAAGACTTCTTTTTTAAAACTACCTAATACCATCATCTTTTTTAAAAATAGAAAGAGGGGCACCTGGGTGGCTCTGTTGGTTAGGCATCCAGCTCTTGGTTTTGGCTCGGGTCATGATCTCATGAGTCGTGGGTTAGAGCCCTGTGTCAGTCTCCCTGCTCAGAAGAGTGCTTGAAGAGTCTCTCCCTCTGCCCCTCCCCCAACTTGTGTTCTCTATCTAAATTAAATAAATAAATCTTTTTTAAATAAAAAGTAAAAAGAAACTAATGTAGGAGAAAAAATGACAGTTTCTTAAATTTGACAAAATTCACTTTACAAAATTCTAACTGCATTGTCCTTATTTTTTTTTTATTTTGTATTACACTAACAAAGTTCATTATAGTCTGCCCTCAGCCAAAGAAAAGCATTTGGAAACCAAGTTCCTGATAAAATAGCCCTCAACAGTCTGCTTATTGTGCTGGACTTGTTCTTTATTTGATAGACTAATATTCCAGGAAGCAATTGCCTTCTTACCATACCACTAAGCCTCTCCCTGGTCCCCTAGTTCACATAAGGAATCTCCCAGTTCTCTATAAATGGATCAATTTATGCTTTCATATTTTTTAAATAGCCTTTGGGCCCTTTGAGAGCAGGATTGGCATTCAGTTTAATGTAGCAGAGTGTGCAGCTCAAATGTTTCAATGACCAAATGGACAAAGAATAAATGGATGAATGAATAAAATCTCAGAATTTGATGGCTGCCTACCAGTTGGAACCCCATGCAATGCTTGCCTCATGCTTGCATGGAGCACTGGGTGTTATACGCAAGCAATGAATCATGGAACACTACATCAAAAACTAATGATGTACTGTATGGTGATTAACATAACATAATAATAACATAATAAAACAAAATTTTTTAAAAGTTGATTTTTGGGAAAATACTTCTGTTAAATGAAAGAATACAGATAAATGCTTTTTACATTTTCTGCCTTCTTGTTTCTCAATAGAAGCAGTTACAAAATTATTTCTGAAAAAAAATCTGTTGCATTTCTATTTACCAATAAAATTGAAAATGCATGTTACAGGGAACCCAAGTATATCTGCAATGATTTATTTCTCTTTAAATTTTTTAAAGTACAAAAATAATATGAATTTTTAAAGATTTATTTATTTTAGAGTGTGCATGCACAAGTGGGGGAGGGTCAGAGAAAGAGAATCTCAAGCAGACTCCCCGCTGAGGCTGGAGCCCAACATGAGGCTCAATCACATGACTGTAAGATCATGACCTGAGCTGAAACCAAGAGTCAGACTCTTAACCGACTGAGCCACTCAGGCACCCCCTAAATTAATATGAATTTAAAACAAATCACAACGTGAATCCTAATTAAAACCAGTCAAATTAGATAGCATGAAGAACATATAATTCACAACTAAGTCAATGAAGTACTAGACTCCTTGCTCCACTCCATTTGAGAGCTTTAGGTCTTAAACAAGCAAGTCATTTAAGTTTTTTGGGCCTTACTTCCCTCATCTGTATAAAGAGAGAGCTGAACCAGATCATCCCTAAGATTCCTTTACAGCTATAAAATTCATTGCAAAGCACTTTATAGGATTTGCTGCAACCAAAGCATGAATAGTAATTTGGATTTTAAAGTAGAATTTGAAACTGAAGACATATTTATACTTGGATGTTCCATGACTACTTGTACGATTTGATTGTTCATTTGCTCACTCCTGTATTTGTGACCATTTCTGTGTCAGTGTCTTATCATTCCTTCTTTCCAACCAAATCCACCTTGTATTCTAGACTGATTGTTAACATAAAATCAGCTCTCCTTCTGCTGTCACACCAATTATTCCCAGCCTGCAAAGATCCATCTTACGCTATTTTATGAGGGATATTTGGATAATCTCTTTTTGTGAATTTTCTGAGTCTTAATTTAATCACTCTTTAACCTTTAGGTTCTTTTAGTAAAAGAAACAGAAACTGATTCTGGCTGGATTTAAGGGAGTAAGGGCCAGGAGAAAGACAATTATTGGAAAAACTTTTGAGTATTTCTTGGAATCAAAGGAAGAGACAATTAAGCAAGGGAAAAGTTTCAAGAATCTCCACATCAAATTTGTTGGCCTTTCCCCAGACCTCTACCATTTATAAAGCTCAGCACCAAATACCCTCAGGCTCCCCGTTCTCCTTTCCAATTTTTTAATTCCTAGGATACAGACTCTAATTTGTCCACTGTAGGGCAAATAAATACTTTCAGTTCAATTGGTCATGTGGACAGAGCCATATATTACAGACAAATTCATGGGGGGCTTATCTCTGCCTATTAATGCCAATTTCCAGAAAGCAGTAATTAGGAGCAAGTAGGCAACCCCAAAATTATTTTCTTATGACTAGTCTTTGTCATGATATGGGTCAGATGAGGAGAGCATGTTTGCCTGATTATTAATAGCTTAAAGAGTTTCACCCTGGAGTCAGCATGGGATGGGATTCATTTTGAAAACATTTCCAAATATTTCTCCTATTCTTGAAATCCTGGGGATGATTTGAACTCGTTAATATTAATATACTAATATTGAGCCACAGATTGGAGTCTTCTCTTTCTTGGTCTCTTAATACACTTGGTCCTTTTAAAGTCTAGAAACATTTGTTGATTAAAAGATTGCAACAGAAATTAGAGAGGGAGATAAACCATGAGAGACTGTGAACTCTGGGAAACAAACTGAGGGTTACAGAAGGGAGTGGGTAACCGGGTGATGGGTATTAAAGAGGGCACATGTTGGGATGAGCACTGGATGTTATATGCAAGTAATGAATCATTGAACACTACAACAAAAACTTATGGTGTACTATAGCTGGCTAACTGAACATAATAAAAATCCTAAAAAAAAATTACAACAAAGTTTTTACATTCTAGCCTAACAAATTGAAGATAATATGCAGGGAAACCAAAAAGTTGATTTATAATATTTGTACTTTGTTGAGAGTTTTTTATCATGAACAGATGTTGAATATTGTCAAATGCTTTTTCTGTATCTATTGAGATGATTATATGATTTTTATCCACCATTCTGTTAATGTAGTGTATTATGCTGAATGAATGCAAATATTGAACCATCCTTTCATCCCCAGAATAAATTCCACTTGATCATGGTGAATAATCCTTTTAATGTATCATTGAATGTGGTTTTGCTAATATGCTATTGAGGGTTTTTACATCTATGTTCATTAGAGATTTGGCCCATAATTTTCTTTTTTTGTGTGGTGTTTAGTTTTGGTATCAGGGTAATGCTGGTCTCATAGAATGTTTTTGGAAGCTTCCTTTCTCTTCTACTTTTTGGAATAGTTTGATGGGAATAGGTATTAACTCTTTTTAAAAGTTTGATAGAATTCACTTGTGAATCCATCTAGTCCTAGACTTTCGTTTGTTGGGAGCTTTTTGACTACTGATTCAATTTGGTCACTAGTAATTGGTCTGTTCAGATTTTCTATTTCTTCATGATTCAGTTTTGGAAGACTGTATATTTCTAAGAATTTATCCATTTCTTCTAGGTTGTCCAATTTATTGGCATATAATTTTTCATAGTAATCTCTTATCCTTTGTATTTCTGTGGTATCAGTTCTCTCACTAATGATTTCTTTGGGTTCTCTTTTTTACTTGATGAGTCTGGCTAAGGTTTTATCAATTTTGTTTATCTTTTCAAAAACCCAGCTATAATTTTTTCTGTTTTGTTTTTTGTATTTTAGTTTCTGTGTCATTTATTTCTGCTCTCATCCTTATTATTTCCTTCCTTCTACTCACCTAAGGCTTTGTTTGATCTTCTTTTTCTTCTTTCTTTAGGTGTAAGATTAGATTATTTATTTGAGCTTTTTCTTGTTTCTTGAGGTAGGCCTGTATCACCATATATTTCCCTCTTAGAACTGCTTTTACTGTGTCACAAAGATTTTGGACTGTGTTCTGATTTTTATTTGTCTTCACGTATCTTTTAATTTCTTCTATGATTGCTTCATTGACCCATTAATGATTTAGTTTTTGTTTTAGCCTCCACATGTTATGTTTTTCCAGTTTTTTTCTTGTGATTTATTTCTAGTTTCATAACACTGTGGTTGGAAAAGATGTATGATTTCAATCTTCTTAAATTTATTGAGACCTGTTTTGTGGCCTGACATGTGATTTATTTTAGAGAATGTTACATGTACATTTAAAAAGAATGTGTATTCTGTTTCTAGATTTAATGTTATATATAGATAGATAGATGAATATATATATATTCATATTCATCATAAATATATATATATATTTACATTCATCTGGTCTAAAAGTGTCATTCAAAGACACTGTTGCCTTATTGATTTTCTGCCTTGTTAATCTATCTATTGATGTAAATGGGATATTGAAGTCCCCCACTATTATCATCAGTTCCTCTCATTATGTTTCTTACTATTTGATTTATGTATTAGGTTCTCCATGTTGAGTGCATAGACGTTTACAATTGTTGTATCCTCTTGTTAGCTTGATCCCTTCATCATTATGTAATACCCTTCTTTGTCTCTTGTTACAATCTTTGTTTTAAAAGTATATTTTGTCTGCTATAAGTATTGCTATCCCACCTTTTTTTCCACTAGCATGGTAAATATTCTTCCATCCCTTCACTTTCAGTCTGTATGTCTTTAGGTCTGAGGTGAGTCTCTTGTAGACAGCAAACAGATAGGTCTTTATATATACACATTCTGCCACCCTGTGTGTTTTAATTGGAGCATTTAAGCCATTAACATTTAACGTAATTATTGATAGGTGTGTTAATTTTGTTAATTATTTCTGGTTACTTTTACAGTTCTTCTCTGTTCCTTTTTCTCTTGCTCTCTTTATTTGTGATTGATGAGTTTCTGTTATGTTTGACTTTCTTCCTCTTTATTTTTTGTGTGTCTAATATAGGGTTTGGGTTTGGAGTTACCATAAGGTTCATATATAACATCCTAAGTATATGCGAGTCTATGTTAAGTTAATGGTCATTTAAGTTCAAATGCAGTCTAAAAAAACTTTTTCTCTCTCCTCTACATTTTATGTATATGCTGTCTTGTTTTACAAATTTCTTATGCCTACTGATGGCTGTTTCCTTTCTGATTAAAGAAGTCCTTTTAACATTTCTTATGAGGCTGGTTTAGTGGTGATAAGTTCCTTTATTTTTTGTTTATCTGGGAAATTCTTTCTCATTCAATTCTGTATAATAATCTTTCCAGGTAGAATATTCTTGGTTGTAGGTTTGTTTGTTTGTTTTTTCTTTTCAGCACTTTGAATATATTATGCCACTCCCTTCTGGCTTTCACAGTTTCCACTGAAAAATCAGCTGATAGACTTACAGGGTTTCCTTTGTGCATAACTTTGCTTCTCTCTTACTGCTTTTGAAAGTTTTAATTATTACGTGTCTTCGTGTGGACCTTTTTAGGTTCACCTTGTTTGGAACTGTCTGTGCTTCTTGAACCTGGATGTCTTGTTTCTTTCTTTAGGTTAGGGAAGTTTTTAGCTATTATTCCTTCAAATATGTTTTCTGCCCCTTTCTTTCTCTCTTCTTCTTCTGGGACACTTATAGTATGAATGTTTATTCTCTTGATGTTGTCCAAGAGATGTTTTAACCTACTCTCATTTTTAAAAATTATTTTCTCTTTTTACTATTCAGCTTGGATGATTTCCATTATCCTGCCTTTCATATCATTGATATGTGTTTCTCCATCCACTAATCTACTGTTGATTCTCTCTAGTGTTTTTTTAATTTCAGTTGTTATATTCTTCAACTCCGATTGGTTCCTTTTTATATTTCCTACCTGTTAATTGAAGGTCTCACTGAGTTCTTCCATTCTCTTCCCCAACCCGGTGAACATTTTTATGATCATTGCTCTAAATTCTTTATCAGGCGTATGCTTCTCTCTCATTTAGTCTTTTTCTGAGGTTTTGTCTTCTCCTTCTTTTGGAGCATATTCTTCTACCTCCCCATTTGACTTGACTTTCTGTGTTTGTTTCTATAGATTAGGCAGAACAGCTATGTATCCTAACTTTGAAGGAATGCTCTTGTATATGGTTATCCCCTATGTAGACTGTGTGTGCTTGGTGGCTTTTGCTAACTGGCAGGAGTTGTGGCTGATATGGGCTGGGGGTTGCAGGAAGCTCTGCACAGTGGGTGCCCTGGAAGGACAACTAAAGCTGAAGTGGCTGCAGTGTGGTCCCTGGGCTCTCCACACAGTGAGTACCCTGGCAGAATAGCTTAATCTGAAGTGGGTGCAAGTTGGGGTGTGCCAAGGCTCTACACACGGAAGACACATTGGCAGGATAGCTTAACCTAGAGTAGATGTTATCCAGGGTGTCTGAGGGCCCCCCATATAGAAGATGCCCTGGCAAGGCAGCTGGAGCTAAGGTGGGGTGTGGACCTGGAGGTCCTGGGGCTTTCCATGCAATGGATGCCATGGCAGGACAGCTAATGCTGAAGTGGGTGCAAGCCAAGGAATCTCATGATGCTCCACACTGGGGGGGTGCCCTAGGGAGTGCCTGGGGCTGAAGCAGTGTGCAGGTCTGAGGATCCCAGAGTGTTCCTCACAGAAGGCACCCTGGCATGGTGGCTGGAGCTGAAGTGGGTATAAGCCAGGGGATCCCAGGACTCTCCATTAAGAAGGCACTCTGGCAAGACAGCTAAAGCTGAAGTGGGTTGTTCTGGGTTGTTCTGGGGCTTCCCACACTGAGTGCACCCTGGCAGGACAGCTACAACTAAAGTGGGGGCAAGCCAGAGTGTCCTGGGGTGTTAAGTGCAGGTGGTGCCTAATCTGGGTGACTGGAGCCAGGACTGGGATGGACAAGAATGTTCTGAGGTACTCCACACAGGCAACTGGATCCAAAGCTGATCTTAGCTCAGGGGTTGCCTAGCAAGCCATCTGAAGCTAAAGTGACATGAACCTGAAGTGTCCAGGGGGCTTTGTACCTGTGTCACCTTGACACAAACACTGGAGCTGTAGTAAGCATTAACCAAGGGTGTCCTGGTATGCACTGCCCTGTGGCTGCCTTGGTGGGGTGGCAGGGACTGGTGTGGTCTAGAGGCCCATGGATCACTGAGGTAGCAGGCCAGTTAGTACCCAGACTGAGTACCTCTCTGTGCTTTCAAGGTGGAAGGGAGTCTGTCACCCCTCCCACAGCAGCTCCCTCACCTTTGGTGGAGTTCTAAGACTGGCTCTTTCATATGCTAGTTGCTTTTTCAAACCATGGCTTTTTTTTTTTTCTGTGCCCCAGTGTGTCTGGAGCTGGAGTGGGCTAAGGAACCCAGGGCTTCATGAAGCAGCAAGCCAGCTATGGCATCTAGACCCTTCTCTGTTCTGTACTTTCAAGTTGGAGAGGGAACATAAACCATGTCCCTTTCCAATTCCTCTGGCCCAGAGAGAGTTCCCACTGCTCCTCTACCATCTGGTGAAGTTCTAGGGCTGGCTCTTATACACGCTAGTTGCTTTTTTAAACTGTGGCTTTTTTTCTGTGCCCAAAGACAGACCAATTTCTTCCCAGTCCCTCAGTACTATTTTCCCCCACTGCAGTTCACAGCATACGGGTGGGAGTTCTCTTCATTACCATGTATGTCTCCATCTCTCTGCCATTCTTTCTATCTTTGTTGTGCCAAAGCTGTTCAGTCAATCCACAGTTCTTCCTCAGGAGGAATTGCTCTATAAATAGGTAGAATTTTGTATGTTCATGGAGGAGATGAGTTCAGAGTCTTCCTATATCACCATCTTGGAATGAACTTCAGTAATCACAGGGTTTCTTAAAAACATCCTTCCCATTGAATGTTGTCAGGGATAGAGGGCTTCTTATTATTTTAAACTTTTAATGTGAACTCATCTTTAAAGATCATTTTAAACGAAAAAGGTTATATATGCACAAGGCACAAGATTCAAAATTTACCTTACAAAAGGATTATGCGGATAAAAGTGTTTACCCATGTGCTACCAAGTTTCAGCAATTTTCTTCTTCATGAGCATTGAAAAGGAAAGTTGAACACACACTGCCTGGAGCAATAGTCTACATTTTTTCTTCTTAGTGAATGTGTGTGTTTATTGGATTTTCAGTAATAACCTATGGTTTAAAAAAGTCCTTTTAAGGTAAAAAAGGATAAAGTATTGATAAATAGAGTTGGAAAAGAGATTCAAAATATATGCTTTAGAATAGGACTTCAAAGAATAACATTTTTATAACAAGAGAAATTATTATCTAAAGAAAATGAATATTTCTGAGACTCATGCACCCACCATTGAGCCATGGGTCATGAGCTTTTACAGGTTTTATCAGTTATCAATTGCTATGTAACAAACCACTTTAGGATTTACAGCTTAAAAAACAACCATGTTATTTTATCACATTTGTGCAGTCAGTAATTTGTCCTTGGCTGGGCTCAATTGAGCAGTTTCTATCTGATTTCACCGAAATCATTCAGGTTTCACCTGAAATCAATCATTTGGCTGCAATGATTTGTGGCTCAACTGGAGCTAGCTGGTAGAAAATGGTCTCATTCACATGTCTGGCAGGTAGTTCTGGCTGTCAACTAGATCACATATCTTCAGCAGGCTAACCCAGGCTTCTTCACAATGTCATAGGATTTCAAGAGAGAAGGCCCTGAATTGCAAGCACTTTTGTAGCCTCTGCATCACATTTGCTGAGTTCCACTGGCCAAATCATGTCACATGACCAATCCCAGAGTCAATGTAGGAAGGAACCACATACACGTATGGATACAGGGAAATATGAGGCCATTACTGTAATAGTCTACCACATAGGTACTAAGTTCAAATTAAGCAAAGTGCCATCAAGATAGATTCCTCTAATTTCTGGGTAGGGTAAGTAAGGGTTTCAGAAAAAGCACTGAAAATAATGAAGTAGATATTTTCCATTTATTTCCTGTATTTCATTTTTGAAAAGTTTTTAAAAAACTCTGAGAACATGGCAGTGTTTGTGGCAAGCAATCAAGGATATCTGTTCAAAGAAAAAAGTAACTGTCAAAGAAGTAATAGAAAGAAAGCTAAGTATTAGAGAAGGCCCTTCTAGCCAACATTCAGTCTAGAAGACAATTTATTTTTACCACTACATTCCCATTCCTGAATCTAAAACCTCTTCCAGGAAAACAGCAATCTGTATTCAAGAGTAATATAGAACAGTGCTATAAGAGTGTTACATTTCCGGCTATAATGCTGATGCACAGAATTGCAAATATTGCTAGCAAGAGCATGGTCCATTCAGATTGCCATAACACAATACCACAGATTGGTTGGCTTATAAATAACAGAAATGTATTGCTTGCAGTTCTGGAGGCTGAGAAGGCCAATATAAAGACACCAACATGGTCGCCTTTTGCTAAAAGTCCTCTTTCTGGCTCATAACTGATGCCTTCTTGGGTCCTAACATAGTAGGAAGAAGGTGATCTTTCTGGAGCTTCTTTCATAAGGGCATTAATCCCCTTCATGAGGGTTGTAGCCTCATGACAAGCATCTCCCACAGGCTCCACCTCCTAATACTATCACCTTTGGGGGTTAGGATTCCAACATATGAATTAGAGGGAGGTGGGGCACAAACAATCAGACCATAGCAAGCATTCAAAATATAGTTGGTCTAAATGCAATATAGTATCATAGATCGGATCCTAGAACAGAAATTTTTATTTCAAAGGTTCAAATAGATCCACTTATAATCAAATAAAATCCAAAATACTCAACCTTCTTGTCTAATTCTGGCCTAATATTCCAACTGCTCCTACATGACCATATTTCTCCCCGTCTTTACATCAGATGTTTCCAGGGTAATTGCTTTATTCCTGTGAATCCATCCAGTTCCACTTTATGTCTCCTTCCAGGTTGTCCCATCTAACCACAGTTAATCTTTTAATGTCTAGTAAAAAAAATTATTTGTTATAACATGTTGCTATAGCATGTTCCTGGTCAAACCCCAAACAGCAAAGTAAACCAAAGTCACCATCATCTGTCTTCACAATCCGATCTGAAGAAAGCTAACGCTAATTACAAATATTTTCTAGAGCAAATAAATGAGGAATAAGATCAGACATTGCAATGGTACTAATCCACAGCACCATTCAAAAGTCTCAGAACCCAAGGCAAACATGGGTAAAGAGCAAGCAATGTGCTGTGCAATTTGCCCCAGAAGTTAATACAGGTCACTATCATGTTCATCCACAAAGCACAGAATTCCTTTTGAGGACCTAAACCAAATGTGTGTGCCTATGTGGAATATATCAGTGGATTTGCTGAGAATATTTCCTATTAGTGTGAGCAGAGTGCATTTTGCCTCTAAAAGGAGAAGAATCCAAGAAGCCAGTATATATGCTCATTCTTATCATATAGGATAATGTATTCTTAGGAGTATCAGACAATATAGAAAGGAAGTTGAAGGATTTTGAGTGTATATCTAAACCCACGTTACCTTGTAAGCTCAGTATGTGTTAGTGTGTGGTATGGTCTAGGATGTGTAAAATAGATATTGATCAATATAATCCACAGAGACAATTTCCAATACTTAGACCAGAGACTCAACCATTTTTGTGCATAGACACCTCTGGCAATCTGATGAAGTCTATGAATTCCTCAGATAACTCTTAAATGCATAAAATAAAACAAATTTAGTTTACAAAGGCAACTTGTTTTATTGCAATACAGTTATCAAATTATTTAAAAATAAATGTGATAGAGTAATGCATGCACTCTTAGTAACACTTTAAGCAACAAGATACAGTGTTAATAATCACCTTAATGAAGAACATGAATGATATTAGATATCTGCAACTATTTGTCAGGAAGTGAATATTTTCATGTTTATGCATGGTTAGGGCTTTCTGAGCAAGTTTTACTGGAACCTAGATTAAAGGACAAACCTTCAAAACTAAATGATGACTGAATAAAAGTGGGTAAACAGAAAAGTGATTTACCTTCCTAGATATGTATTTACATTTCGAAGGGAGATAAAACCTGGAGCCATGAAAACATTATAGGGATTATAGCCCATAGAGGTTTATTTTACTTTCCTCCTGGAGAAACAGATTGGTATTCTAAAGGGTAAGAAGCAAGAGACCTTCCCCTCCTCTTCCCAAGGAGACTTCATCTCCGTTAGAGAAATTGGGTTTTTTTTTCCTCTCCTAGGCGAGGAGGGGGCAATATGCATATAAGCTTCCAGACTCATAATTTGAGATTCCTCTCCTGTGGTGCAAAAAAAAGCCAGGGCCCATCTGGCTCTTATCACTTCACTTCCCCAGAAGGGGGAAGAATCAGAGCATAGGAAATTAATGTGGTAATTGCTGTAAGTAATAATGGTAAGTCTGCCTTGATGCAGAAAAGTAATGTTTGCATCCAGGATAAGAAAATTAAATATAGATAATCAAAATTCATCAGGCTTATATTGGGTTTTTGAAGACCAGAGGGGTTAGAAAAATGCAGTTAGCTCTGAGTCATCATCGATGATAACATCATAAATTCATTTATCAAATATTTATTGAATATCTAATATGTATAAAACAGTGTCTTAGGCACTAGGTATATATTCCTGGATAAAACTTTTTTCCTTCTAATTTTTATAAGCTTTACCTGTTGAGTGAGCCCAGAAAGTGAGAAGTGAGAAGGAAATAAATTATTTTAAAATATAGTAGATAACTAAAATAAATGGTACCAATTTTTTTCATAAAATAGAGAATAATGGGGTCAGAGCAAAAGCCTTTCTCAGATCAGTAGTCAGGGAAGACAGCTTTCCTCAATTTAATGGAGGCAAAGGAATTACTCATGCAAAGACTCAGGAGAAGGTACTTCCACAGGATGGATAAAATGTGCAAAGAACCTCACAGAGAAAAGATTTTACACATATCTGAAAGTAGTTCCAGTGTGTTTATTTTTAAAAAAGGGGGGGGTAATTACTTTTTTGGTCATCATGTGCTACCATTGCTTATATGCTTAAATATGTCTATTTAATCCACCTCCCTAATTGCATTCTAAGTTTTTCAACTTGTCTATCTCTCTCAAAACATATACTAAGCTGTGGCAAGAAGTGGAATTTAACAAACACGCAGATTAGGCTTAACAATAGTAGTTTTAATAGCATGAAGGACATTAGGAGAAGGAAGGGAAAAATGAAGGGGGGAAATCGGAGGGAAAGATGAACCATGAGAGGCTATGGACTCTGAGAAACAAACTGAGGTTTTAGAGGGGAGGAGGGTGGGAAGATGGGTTAGCCCGGTGATGGGTATTAAGGAGGGCATATACTGCATGGAGCACTGGGTGTTATATGAAAACAATGAATCGTGGATCACCACATCAAAAACTAATGATGTATAGTAACTAACATAACATAATAAAATTAAATTAAAAAAACAATAGTAGTTTTAAAGCAAGTTATTAACAATAAAAACAAAAAAAAATCTGTGGCCTTATATCATGAGTCATTTGGTATACAAAAGAGCCATATTTAATGAAAATAACATAAAAGTGCTGGGTCTGATAAAAAGCAAACAGCTTTTACCAGTTGCCAAATAGCCCGTAGTTGCTGTAACAGTTGCCTGTCTCACAGCCAGCCTGACTGCCAAAGGTAGAACTAACACCTCTGGTGTAAAGTCCCAGCAGAGAGATTAGAGAGGGCATCATTTCCCCTTGAGGAATGATACCACTCATTGGATTTAACACAGCAACTTTTTACAAACTGAGGTTCCTGAAGGCTAGGGATGAACTATGCAGTTGGCTCTAAGTTTGTTCAGTGTGGGTACCATCACTTTCACTCAGTTACTCCACATCAAGAATCCTAATGCTTCAGGTTATAGGCTTTTGCTTATTGAAATGGGAAAATATGACATTCTTGATATACATGACAGTGACAAGGGTTCACTCTTCAACCCTCTACTTTATTGTTTTTTTAAGATTTTATTTATTTATTTATTTGAGAGAGAGAGAAAGTAAGAGAGCACAAGCAGGGGGAGCAGCAGAGGAGAGGGAGAACCAGGGTCCTTGCTGAGCAGGGAGCCCAATGTGGGGCTCTATCCCAGGACTCTGAGATCATGATCTGAGCTGAAGGCAGACGCTTAACCAACTGAGCCACCCAGGTGCCCCGTCCCTCTACTTTAATTTCAGTTCAGGGAAGAATGCATGTGATAAACTCCTTAAGAAAGAAAATGAATCTTGGAAAAGGATGAAGGTTTTATTATATAGACCGGTGACTTACCTGGAGCTTGAAGTCTTTCAAATATTTTTAACCATTTAACCTGGGAAATGAAATTTCATTTTAGGCCAGGTTTGTGGTTGTTGCCTTGACTCTGCCCAGACAATAGAATAAATCAGAAGCTTAGTCATAGTGTGTCTATTCCAATGAGGAGGAATGATCAATTTCTTCTCCTGATAAATCCATACTATTACAATCCCTAAAAAAAAATGATGGATGGATGGATGGATGGATGGATGGATGGATGGATGAGATAACTATAGCTATATGCTTCTAACCATTCCAACGTTTTAACAAAGGGAAAGCAATGAAGATAAAGAGAGGGAAGAGTTTTAAGATAGAGAAGAAAAATAGTTCATCACAATCATGATAGAAAGGACCCAGGAATCGGTATTCTGCAATATAATGAACAGACTTTGGTCCCATCTCTACTGCCTGCTACCTCCATACCCTAGATCATATTACACACACTGAGGTTCAACTCCTTCATCTGTAAAATGGTGACAAAAATACCTCTGAGAGTTACATTAAAAATGAAATTAGATAACACAAAGCACTTAGCATGGCATTTGACATATTCACTAAATGGTGTTAATGTATTTATTGTTACTATTCTTGTTGTTACAGGACACTGAACAGTTAGAAGTCTTTATTTGAAACTTTCCTCCAACATTTTGCTTGGCTTTATGGGGTGCTAACCTACAATGAGAGTATATCAGAGCTCAAAGGTAGCTTAGAGTTCCTCTTTGACACTTTCATTGTATAAATGGAGAAAGTAAAGACTGAAAATTAAGCAATTGATCCAGAAATATGAATCTGGGTCTATAGATTACAAGTGCTAAACTTTTCCTACTATATTATGTTGCTACTCAGCCAGGACCTGAACATAGAAGGCCTGGCCATCTTTATTTTATGATACACTCACTATATTGGAAAAAAAAAATTAAGTCCCTATCAGAATTCCACTGGCCTTTTTTGGCAGAAATGGAAAGCTAATCCTCATATTCTTATGGAATTTCAAGGGATCTCAAATGGCCAAAACAGTCTTGAAGAACGAAGTTGGGGACTCATACTTCCTACTTTCAAAACTTACTACAAAGCTATAGGAGTCAAAAGAATATGTGCTGATATATGGGTGGTCCTATAGACCAATGAAATAGAATTGAGAGTCCAGAAGTAAAGCCATACATCTATGGCCAATTGATTTTCATCAAGGATGTCAGCAACAGTCAGTGGAGAAAATATATTCTCTTTAAAAAATGGTGCTAGAACAATTGGGTAACTATAAAGAAAATAAAGTTGGACTCCCTACCTCACAAAAAAATAACTTTAAATTGATCAATGACCAAGCTACAAGAACTAAAACAAACAAACAACCCTTAGAATAAAACACGTTATAACCTTGGATTTAGCAATGGATTCTTACATATGACACCAGAAGTGCAAGCAACAAAAGAATAAATAAATTAAACTTCATCAAATTTAAAAATTTCTATGTATCAAAGGACACATCAAGAAAGCAAAAAAAAGAAAGAAAAGAAAGAAAAAGCCTACAGAATGAGAGAAAATAATTGCAAGTCATATATCCGATGAGTCTTTTATCAAGAATATATAAGGAACTCTTACAACTCAACAACCAAGTTATAGACAAACAACCCAATTTAAAAATGGGAATGAGCACTGGGTGATATACTCAACTAATGAATTATTGAACATTACATCAAAAACTAATGATGTACTATACATTGGCTAATTAAATTTAAATAAAAAATAAAAATGAGCATATCTCTAGCCCCTGATCTGTTTTCCATCTCTCTGATTTTGTTTTTGTAAGAATGTAATATAAATCGTAAATAGCTTTTTTAAAATTTTTACTATTTACTTTATTTTTTCCTCATGATATTTATTTATTTATTTTTATTATGTTGTGTTAATCACCATACACTACATCATCAGTTTTTGATGTAGTGTTCCATGATTCATTGTTTGCATATTACACCCAGTGCTCCATTCAGTACATGCCCCCTTTAATACCCATCACCAGGCTAACCCATCCCCCCACCCCCTCCCTGCTAGAACCCTCAGTTTGTTTCTCAGAGTCCATAGTCTTTCATGGTTTGTCTCCCCCTCTGAATCCCACCCCCTTCATTTTTCCCTTCCTGCTATCTTTTTTTTTTTTTTTTTTTTACATATAATGTATTATTTGTTTCAGAGGTACAGGTCTGTGATTCAATAGTCTTACACAATTCACAGTGTTCAAGACTGGCTTTTCTCACTCTGAATGCCTTTGAAATCCATCCAAATTTTTGCATATATCAATTGTTTATTTCTTTTTATTATTGCATTATATGAATGTATTATTTTATTATTCAATTATATGAATACACTATAGTTTATCATTCACTTGTTGAAGGACATTTGGATAATTTCTATTGGGAGTAATAATGAAGAAATCTGTTATGAACATTCATGTATATAGGTTTTCATGTGAATACAGTTTTTATTTCTCTAAAGCAAATACCTAGAAGTAGAATTTTTGAGTCACCTGGTAAGTATATGTTTAAGTTTATAAGAAACAGTTAAAGAATTTTTCAGAGCGATTGTGCCATTTTGCATTTCCACAAGCAATTTATGAGACCCAGTTGCTCTGCATTCTTCTACCCTTAATATTATCATACTTGGTATATTTAATTTTAGCCATTAATATTGGTGTGTAGTAATATTTCATCATGGTTTTATTTCAATTTCTCTAGTAATTAATGATATTAAACGACTGTAATGTTCTTATTTGCTATCTCTATATCCTCTATGATGTAATGTCCAAGTCCATTTCCCATTTTTTAATTGATTGGTTTTCTTACTGTTGAGTTTTTAGAATTCTTTATATATTCTGGATTTAAGTCCATTATTGGATATGTGCTTGCAAATCTTACCTACCAATGTGCAGTTTGTCTTTTCCTTCTCTTGGAGTCACTGATAGAGCAAAAGCTTTTACTTTGGCTGAAGTCCAACTTATCAAGATTTTTTTTTATGCATCATGCATTTTGTGTCATGTTTAAGGTTTCTTTGTCTAATTTCAGGACATAGGGATTTTCTCTTGTCTTCTTCAAAAAAATTATAATTTTATATTTTTCAATTATATACATAAATCATTTTGAGTTCACATTTCAAATGGCATGAGATTTAGTTTGGGGTTCTTTTAAATATGAATTTCTAATTGTTCCTACACTATTTGTAGAAAACACTATTTGTTGAAATATATATTTATGGATTTGCCTTTGCAACTTTGTCAAAAATCAATTGGCTATATTTAATATGGTTCAGTTACTGGACTCTTCTGTTCCATTGAGCCAGTCGCTTATTCCCTTGTCAATGCCATACCATTTTGAACACTTTAGCTTTGTAGTAAGTCTTAAAATATGATGTCTCCAACTTTATTTTGTTTTCATAATTTTTGGCTCTTCTAATTCCTTTGCTTTTCCATATAAATTTTAGAACAAATTTATTTATAAAAACTTCCAGGATTTTGATTGGAATTGCATTAAATCCATAGGTCAGTGTAGGAGAATTGACATCTTACTATGTTGACTTTTTCAATACATAAAAACAGTTGTCTCTCCATTTATTTAGGTCTTCTTATATTTCCCTCATTAGCAGTTTGTCATTTTCAGTATATAGGTCCACTACTTGTTTTAGTAGATTTATACCTAAGTACTTCAAAGCTATTATAAATGGTAGCTTTTAAATTGTTGGTTTATAATTGTTTATTGCTAGTATGTTAAAATAGGATCAGTATAGGTGTGTTTGTCTTATATTCTGTGACCTTGATAAACTCATTTTTTAATTTTAGGAGATCTTTTTACTCCTTTTGGGATTTGTCAAATCATGTTAGCATATGTAGTCATTCATGTCATCTCTAAATAGGGCAGTTTTGATTGTTTCTATCCAATCTGTATGTCTCTTAATTTTTTTCTTTCCTTATTACACTAGTTTAGACTTCTAGTATGATGTCTAATAGAAGTTATTACCTTGTTTCTTAGGTAAAGCATTCAGCTTTTCACCATGAAGTATGACATTTCCTATTACCTACTGGTCCACTTTTCTAGTCCTCTGGCCAGAAAGCTGGGGCTTTATTTACCCTGCTCTTCTGTGCACTTCCCATGACTGTGCCTGCTTTGGAACCAAATAGTGGTAGAACAGAAAGAGAAAAAAAGCAACAGGGGGTCATCCCACCCTCTGGAACCACCACTTCTCTAATCCCCAGTTGGAGAGAAAGATCCCCCTCCTTCAAGTTTTAGATTTTGACTGGCCTCTTATTACTGCTGCTGCCACACCATTACAGGAATTCCGGGGGGAGGGGGGGATGAGGTAAGAGAACAGAAAAAAAATGAGTAATTTCCTTACTGTCTCTAAACATTTGGAGCTCCCTCTACTACTCCTCCAGCCAGAACTAATACATAACTAGGACTTCTGTCTTGTCTCTCACTGTCTCTCCCTACTTTCCCCCACTCACCAACAATGCCCACTTTGGGATCTGGGCTGCAATGAATCCATGGTGGCAGAATACAGGAACCAAGAGACATTGGTAAATTCACAATCAGCTCAGTGGGACTTCAAATTCTTGCACTTTTCTGTAATCTCCCTGTTACTCTTCACCTTTCAAAGTCCTCAAATAGCTGCTCAGTGTATTCTGTCCAGATTTTACAGCTGCATTCAGTGGAAGTAACAGAAAGAAGTGGCCTTACTTCATCTTATCCAGAAATGGAATCCTCTTTACTATTTTTAGCATACCCACCTAAATTGAAAAACCATATATAAGGGCTTCTGAAATCTTTGTATCTAATCACTCCCTTCCTATCTTATATATGTTTACCAGTGTTTATTCCATCCTGTTATTCTACCTTATTATTCCTTTGCTCTCAGTTTTTGTTAGCACGAAAATTTGTTACCTTCAATATTAAATTTATGATTGGCAGTGATGTTCTCTTCGTACTCTGAAGCTATTATTCTACTGTTTTCTTTCTTCTGTTTCTTTTTGTTAACACATACGCCATCAGTTTAATTTTATTTACCTTATGAGTAACCTGTTTTCTTTTTGTGTTGCTTTTAGAATCTTATTATTCTCTTCACTTGGGACTTGTTATGCTTCTTGAATCTGAGAATTTATGTCTTTAGCTATTTCTGAAAATTCAAAGGCATTATCTTTCAAATATTGTCTCTTCCCTCTCTAGTCCTTCCGGAACTCCATTTTGACTTTTATATGTTTGACTTCTTCATCCCATCCTTCGTATCACTTTAATATTTCTCATCTCTGTGTATCTTTTTGTTACTTTCGCAAAATTCTTTGGAAATATTTTCCATTAATACTTTTCCCTTTGGGTAATTATAATCTGCTTTTTAATCTATCCAATGAGTATAACTCTCACACATAGTAAATTGTTTTATTGTATTATTGTAGATTGTGAACTCATGTTCCTATGGGGCTTTATCTGTAGTAATCTTGAATGATAAAGAAAATGTCCTGAATTTTATCTCAATTTTCTTAAATGATCTTTAAAAAGGAAACCATCTCTTAGTGTTTCCAAATTCCTGACAGATATTAATGTTGAGATTTGGGAATAAGAAATCAGAGTTCTCAAGAATTCCCAAAAGTCTGAATGTTCTTAAAATACCTCAACATTCTCATACTCTTTATATACTGTTATGGATATGTACAATTTTGTTTAATAAATAAGAAATGCAAATTTAGTAGTATTTACAAGGAACTGTTGACTATAACAGATACTGCTAGATAGTATTCTCATAACATAACATTTGGATCTCCTAACAAATGTAACACCAATATACAGAGTCAGAATTGGCATTTTTGAGGAGTTACTCTGCTTCCCAAACTTGTAGTTTCTTAGAACACGACTCAAAGGAACTTTATAAAACATACTATGTGTTAAAACATTGATATTTACTTTGTTTACAAGGACAGCTCACCATTTTCAGTCGGGCCACTAACACGTGCTTATAAATGCAACAAGAGCTAAAAGCAAGACTGACTCAGTCCTGACCACTGAACTGCTTCTTCTGTAGGTATTTGCCCTTGGCCAGGTTCCCACAATTGTCCACCTTAACTTTCAGCTCTGTATGTCTGTATTTCCTACCCTTGTGTTTGACTTGACATCAGTGGATTCTTTTGAACCAGTAATGCTCTTATGTTGACTGTTAAGCTTTAATTCTTACAGTGAATTATGATACATTTTCCCCCATTTTCTTCATTTCTCTACTGAGTTTTCTCAAGATTCAAAAAAAAATCATTTAAAACCCCCAAGAAAGAATTTCCAAAAGGAAACATTAATATAGAACTATAGATATCTATTTGAAATTATATCTAGCCTAATATTTTGTGGTCTTGGCTCTGAGCTTTGCCTCTGAGTCTCACTTAGTACCTCAGTCTCCATTTCTGCTGATGGTAAAAAATCTGAATTGCCATTTCAAGGTATTCAGTCATTTCTGGTTGTTAATTTGGGTAAATGCAGTCAATCAAGATTTCTTCTTACTCCTCCTTCTCTCCTCTCCATGGGAGCTTTTATTTTCATCCAGCTTCAGAGTTTCCTGCCTATACACTGAGGTTTTATATCAGAATTCACATCAGAGTGTTCCACTGGTGACTGCATATAACCAATTCAAGAGACAGGTGGATCTAATGTCATATTATTTTATTGTTAACTGTATCTCTTTATTCTCTTCTCTATGGTAATGTGGCTGCTCTTACACAAAGCTAGGGATATTTTCAATTTAGTAAGTGTACCTAATTTTAGAAGACCAAGAAGCAAAAGACCAAAGGGAAATGGAACATTAAACAAAGCTAATCAAATCTGCTTCTAATTTTGGCTCCTATACAAGATTCAAAATTATTATTGCCTATCAGAATTGCCTGTGGAACATTTTTTTAACTTACATTTCCCAGGCTCCAATGCCAGAACTTAAGGAAGTCTAGGATAAAGTCCAGAAATCTTCAAATTTTCAAGCACCTCAAGTGGTTCTAATGTAGTGGTCTGGGACCAAACATTGCCCTTAGCGCTCTACAAAGGATCCAACTCAGTTCACCTGGGAAGGGGATCAAATGGGATTAGTGACCAAATTTCCAACCAACAATAAAGAGTACATTTGCCTAGTGCCTGTAGGCTCTATAACCCCACAATCCTAGTGTGGATACTCATGGCTACATTGGAAGGACTCAAAGATTGGGAGTCCAGGTTGGCCCTCTTCTAAGAGATACCGTTAACAAGTGAGTCCTGAAATCAGCACAGGGCAGAGAACTGGAAGAATGATGCTACATTCTACCCCTTCACCCCCCTCCACTGGGATATACCCTGTAAGAATTCAATAATCTCTGGTGGAGAGTATATTACAAACCACTATAGAAATGCAAAACAACATTGCCCAGATATTAGAAAAATGTTTTAAGTCTATCCTCCAAGAAGAGAAAGAAACAGATACACCCCCCTTGTCTCTCCTCCTCTCTTATTTTGAAGCATTACAATCCTGGTGTATGAGAGATTTTGGTTGCTCAGAAGTGTAAAAATATTGTAAAATTTGAGGATACTTAAGCAGGCTGTGTCCGGATAGAGGTATAATTTGGCCTCTAGGTATTTTAGTTTGGGGAATTCCATTTGATTCTGAAAAGTTGAGAAAGGGATTAGGCTTAAGTCCAGAGGAGAAAGATAATATTGTAGGCTTGCAATTGGATCTGATTTTAAAAAGAGAGGTAAAGAGATAAGTACTTTTCTGGTTGTTTAGGCCAGTTGCCAGCCAAATAAAAAAGCAGGAAATGAGGATAGATGTTTTTCCCAGCAATAAAGCCTGTATTTGTTAAGGTGTCACTGGGAAATTGTTCCAGAAAGATATTTCTCTCTAAGAGCTACAATTTCTTTCTGATTATTGGAACACACACACTTTTCTCTGGTACTTTCTATTATTAAAGCCCAAAAATTTCATGTCACAAGTGGAATTGATACAGAACTTTTTCAGTTATGTCAACTGCAATTAAGCATTACATCAACAGACAAAATCATATTATGACTCTAAGAATAAGTGGCTAACATATCAGTGGGCCTGCTTACTAGCCTTTACTAAGTAAACCTTCCCTTACGAGTTAATTGCACACAGCTACCTATATGTTCTTTTTTTATTATTATTATTATGTTAATCACCATACATTACATCATAGTTTTTGATGTAGTGTTCCATGATTCATCATTTGCGTATAACACCCAGTGCTCCATGCAGAACGTGCCCTCTTTAATACCCATTATGAGGCTAACCCATCCTCCCACCTCTTTATGGAAGCCTCACTCTAGCTTTGAAACATGAATTACCTCATGGTGAGTTAACCTCTCAGACTTCACTGGTAACAATGTGAACAATTATTAGTCAAAATCCACTGTTCCTGGGGGGAATCCATGGTAGAAAGATGAAGTGGTGTTTAATTATTATGTAAAATTCTCCACCATTTATAAGCTTCACCAGGTAAAAAAACAATTAGGAAGGAGACAGATAACACATTCTATCTCCTATCTATTGGTAACAAAGTAAGAGTAAGAGTTGCAAAATTTATTAAGTGACTTTAAAGGTATACCAAGTACAGTAGCTCTTTAAATGAGTCTGCTGCTCTTAAGTATAATTTTCCATAGTTTCTTGCAATAAGTAAAGGAAGCTGTTCTTTTAAGGCAGAGCTGATATTTCAGACCAGATTTTCTTGGTATCACAGAGTATTATATTAATGCCAGTCGTGTTAGAAGTGCATGTGTGTTTATAGGGCCCACTCCAAAGTAAAGTCTCAAGCATAAAAAACAGTGTTGTTGAGTCACTGTTTATTTATCATTGCTAACCTAGAATTCATTAAATGGTGCTGACTGTCCTAAACTTTAATTTGAGCCACAAATAGTCTCATGTATTGCCATGTTGCTGAAAAGTCATGTGCACCACACATTTTTACCTCATCTGCCTTTCAGCATCTAAGAATTACAGCTCAGTAGTGATTAAAAACAGGATTTAAACTAAGACGAGGTCAGGTGAGTATCTTGGATGATCCAAGGCATATCATCTGGCTGAGTGGTTAGCTTTTGTTTACACCAAGGCCTTTTTATTCCTACATTAAGATGGTTTAAAAGCCTGTGCAAGCTACTGACATTTATTGATTCCAATATGTTTTTGACTCCTTGGAAAATGTCCCATATGGAAACTTTCACAATTCAGGATGTCTGAGGAGACCTCTATTCTTCTCCAGAACACACCATTTCGAACACCAACAGCTCCCCCTTAATGTTCTCAGTGTCATATTCATGACTGGCCTCCAGTGCTGAAATACTGAAATTCTACTCCTTTGGATAGATTTTGCCTTCAAGAAGCTCACTCATGTTTTAGTCCCTCAACCTCTTCACTTGCTCAGTGTCAGGATTTACTAAAATCCTTGAACTATGGTATATCAAGACTGGCTAAGCAATCTTGAAAGTAATGTGACTATTCACTTTACAAATATTATTTCTAAATCCAAGAAAAATGTAAGTGCAATATAAAGACATGAAGAAGATACTAGGAGGGCCCCTAGACCAGGGTAGTGGTAAATTTTGGTTTGGTTCAACAAATACTGTGTACCCTCAGTGTTCCAAGAATATTTTCAAGGGTGAGGATAAAGGATGGAGAGGAAAAATAACTCTAACAGTTTCAAACATCACTGAGGAAAAAAAAAGTTTTCCTGAGAGATCAGTTGACAATACCAACGAGCATAAATTTCAGAAGTAAGCAGCTTTAAGAAGTATGACAGTATAGTGGTTAAGAATATAATTTCCAAAGTCAGACAGACTTGCTGTTGGGAGTCTTGACTCTATCACTGACTACCTGTGTGACCTTGGGTGAAGGACTTAAGTTCTCTACATCTCTGTATGTTCACTTATAAAAATGAGAATGACAGTAATATGTACCTTAGACAGTTTTTGTCATGATGGATTATGTTAATTCATATAAACTGCCTGGCACATAGTAATCATTCAGAAAATGATAGCCACTGTCTTTATTATTAGAGTAATGCTATCAATAAACCCAAGAAAAGATTTTTGGTTTTAGTTAATGCACAAGGAAATAATTTTCACTTAGCAATCAAATAGAGTATGTACACATCACTTAATGTATTTTCTAGTGCATTGTAAGCACTCAAAAAATGACCATTATCATTATGTTTATTAACTCAAATTAATGCATCACAATCTTTTTATCAAGATTTTTTACATTCTGAGTTAATGTGTACTATGTAAACTCAAAACACTATCCTTTTTTCTTTAAAATGGTTCGTTTTGATTTGAAGATTGATCATTGTAAATTTTTAATAAAGGGACTAAAAAAAAAACCCCAAAACTTTCCAGGTATTGTAAGCCTCAAAACCTTACACATAGCACCAAGTTAGAGTATTAAGTTTTTAAATCTTAATTGAATCTAAACAAAAAAAGTAACTCCCTCGAGGTTCATACTTAAACATGGGAAGTATCTTACAGATGATTAAACTTCATCCTCGCTGTCCTATCAAGTAGTCTCTAAAAGTCACTGAGGAGACACTGCAACTTGAGAAATCTGCCTAAATGTCTTCCCCAAATACTACTAGCCATACTCCATATAGTCTTACTGGAACTGCTGGTGCAATTCAGTGGATAAGCTTCATCAGCAAAAGCTGAAATGTAAGCATGTAAAACTTATACATATTGGGCGGGCTTGTTTAGAAAGGAAAATTCCACCATCTGGTTTCATTTGCAATCCTACTCCTCTCCCATGTAGAATGGGTAGATGGGAATAGCCACCCAAATAAAACGTGTAAACACGCCCTGTGCTTTTCTGTGACTGGATGGGAAAAAATTAAGAATTAGACTTTTAAATCTGTTTGTAATACCCCTTCTTATATTTATTTCTTTTAACATTTCATTCGAGTGAAACAATAACATGCAGTCAGTAGTCCAGCAAAACTGGTAGGATGGAAAATCCAATACTAACAAACCTTAAGCAGTTAAGCTGGAGCACCTATATCATTAAAAAATACCTGAACGTAACCAAACTCAAATATTCTAATGTTTTTACTACACCAAATACACTATGTTTAATACACCAAACATAACCAGTAATGACTCCCACAAGTTCAAGGTATAAAATTACATTTTAACACCACCTTTGGTCATTATGGTCATGTATATGCTTGTAATGAAAATGTCCACCGCTATATTATAGAGGTATTCTATTTATGGAAATGTCTACATACCCATTAATTTTTTCATTAACTTTTGAAGAATGTTATACATTGAGACTGGGATTTTCTTTACCTAAACCAAGTTCAAAAGAAACAACAACAAAAAAGAATTAGAAGGATCAGTAGTATATCTGTTCAGATACATTTTGATAGCAATTTTATGGAACACTAGCTTCTGTTATATATTGGATTTTTAAAGATTAACTGCAAGACTTTTCACATATTCAAAAAGTCATTTGTTTATATTTGAGGAAAAAGTATTTTTATTTCAGCACAAAAATTAATTTTTATTTTTAATGAGATAATATTACATTGGAATTGTGAAAACCAATAATTGCATGGGCTTTTGTTTCAATTTTTCTGATATTTAAAAATATCTCTTTCTTGGGAATCTCAAAAATAAAAAGCTACCTGGAGAGAAGGACTTCAGGTTCCCAAAAGATTATAATGGGGTTCCTGGGTGGCTCAGTTAGTTAAGCATCTGCCTTTGGCTCAGGTCATGCATGATTCCAGGGTCCCAGGTAGAGCCCCCTGTCGGGCTCCCTGATCGGCAGGGAACCTACTTCTCCCTCTCCCTCTGTCTGCTGCTCTCTCTCTCTGTCGAGTAAATAAATCAACCAAACCTTTTTTAAAAAAAATATTATATGTAAATTCCACTGTTTCTATAGCAGAACTCCTTATGGCGATGGTTTTGAAACTTTTCTGATTATGATACACAGTAAGGAATATCTTCTATGTCATTACCCAGTATGCGCATGCATACACATGGGGAAAAAAATTGCAAAACAATACTCCTTACTATATGCGAGGCACTATTTATTCTTCTGTTCCATTCTATACTGTTTCCTTTCTTTTTCAATCCCAACCATGACCCACTGAATCAATTTCACCATCCATTAATGGGCTGTTACCACTATTTTGACAATGCTGCCTACACCTTAACTGTGTCTTTCTGTCCTTTTAACCCGTTTCTCTATCACTGATACCGAAAACAGTATGGTGCATATACTAGATGCTAAATAAATGTGAGTTTGTTTGGTTTTGTAAACAAACTTTCATTAAGCCCAAGACCAAATGACTAGAGATATCAGTAGAGGTATGATGAAAATTTTCTTTCTTTGGATTTGACTGAAGATGAAGTTAAACCCATTGCCAGCGCTAGAGCATCACAGTCTTACCCCCACATGCAATAGGACAGCAGGGGATTACTTAAAGGCAATGTGCCAGTGGCATCTTTTTGAAAGCAGGATTATGTGACACTAAGTTTCACCTCAAAGTACTCCATCCATAATCCGTACCGTGGCATTAGGACTGCTGTACAGTGAAATGGTCTTTGGTACTAAAGAGAATAATTCTTTCTTCTCATCCAGTTTTCTCACTGTTCTGCTCAAAAAGAGAAGGCATGAAATTATTCCTGTTTTCTGTATGCTTAATCTACATCTGACTTTGGATTCTTCACTGAGACACAGTAGAGCCTTTACATATAAATCACATACAATAGTTTTAAGGCACGATCTGTTCTCTGTGCCAAAAAGAAGACTGTTAGGCACTAAATTGCACCACATTCTAACTGAAGTATTATTGTAACTGTGCCAATACTCACTAACACGCATAAAAGCTTTGCTGAGCCCCTAGGTTTATCATCTGTAAAAGAAGGTAAACGGTATCTTTCAGAATTTTTCCAAGTCATTTCATAATCATCGTTTGGACCCCAGAAACTGGGCAAGGCACTGTGAACACAGGTGAATACAGAGGATGCCTGTGAGAGGGTCCCAGATGAGCCACGAAGGCGGGTATGACCGAGGGCCACCCACAGGAGTGATGAGAGATGAAAAAGCCAGCTAAAGTAGTATGTGGACCCCAGGCACACATTTTCTTTGCTGTTGATGCAACTTCAGGTATCTCTCAACTTGGGGTTTCATAATTTTGCTTCCTCAACCAACCTTGTTATCATGATAGTTCCCTCCAGGTTTGAACATTCCTTGGACTCCAATTCCCAGATGCCCACCTTCTGACCATTCACCAGCAGTATCACCTCAGTCCCAGCTCAGCTTCACTCCACCTACTTTTCATTGTCCTCTCTGGATAATCACCTTATCACACTTTTGTACTCAACCCTCTGGTCAATATAAGTGCGTATGTGCGAGTATGTGTACAACAGAGGGATGAATCAAATACTTTAGAAACAGAGGAAGGAATGATCAACTCTGCCTAGGGAAGTCAACAAGTACATTTAACCTGAACATTGAAGCAGAGAAGAAGAGGACCTGTGAGAAGACATACTGGAGGGACAGCTACTAGAAGATTCTATCCAAATGGTTGATTGCCTCTCCTCACTCAAGGCAAACATGCACATGAGGATTTTACTAAACACTGTTATGGAAAGAACAGAGTTATATAAGAGTTATATAAGAATGTCTCAGATCAACAGAAGTTACTGAGCTAGTAGTCAAAGTCCATGGAAATTTCTTTTTACTCCTGATTACCAACAAACAGATGTAAAATGGTCATTATCATCTTTATAGGCTATTCAGGACAAACTACCTTACATAGTTTATACACATTAAACAAAAATTTGAGGCCAAGTTTTTCCATCACAAAATTCCCTGGGGCCTTTTAGTCACACCTTATGCCTATCACCACTTATCCCAAATTTACTGAGTTCACTCAGCATAAAAAGAGAAAAATAATGTGCCAAGATTTCAAAGACAGTTATTGGGAAAGTGGAGAGAGAACATTGAAAAATAGTTTTTTCTCAATTTTTGTCCGTGCCAGACATGTTCAGGTTCTCTTTTATGTTTTTGTCAATCTCTTTACTAGAAAGGAACAATTATTTAAATCGTTTAAATTATACAGCCATAACTAATAAATCCAAAGATGATTTAGGCACGATAAATCTCATGATTGTTAAGAATACTACCCCATATGATGTAATTCTAAGATGCTGCTGAATGTATTAAACTTTCTCCTTATAAAATTTTTTTAATACTTTAATATTTTGGTATTAACAAAAATCGCCACATAAAAAGTGAGTATAAAATACATCTGTCTTTGTAAGAAAAATGCTAGCATCTACAACAGACTCCCAAATGTCCCCATCTAAATCCTACAGATCTTTCTTGCTAATGTAAGTTCCATATGGATACTCCTAATCAGTAGCAAATTTCCTTCATGCTATGTAGCTACTTCTGTCTTTTGTCTTTGTCACTCTCTGAGCCTGGACATTTATGTTCCAATGGTAAAAGAAAGTATATGGGAAGGATAGGGAAAATTTGTATGCACACGGTCTCTTTGTGGCATCTATCACTTGGATCTGGTAATATCTAATTCCTGAAGAACTTCAATACCGAAGGAAGAAGAAGAAAGAAGAAAAGCGAGAAAAGGGTAAAGGAGGAGGAGGATCAAGAAGATCCCTGAAGTCTCATTTATTTCTGTGCTTTTAGGTCTTTTAGAAGTTAATAAATTAATATTTAACTTATAAGCATCCAGATCATTTGTTTTGCTAGCCTTAACATTATTCAGCTATGATTTAGATCAGATCCACCTCCATATAGTGCTGTTCTTTATTATACTTCTTTGTGTAACTTCGAGATGTAAATTTAGCTACAAATAAAATATGCATCATTGTATTGGCTGCAAAACATGGAGTAGACATCACTCAAGACTTAAAGACATAAATTAGTACTGATGTGCAAGAATACATAAGCATGACCTTGCACTGGTGGTAAGGATCATCTCCATCCTGTGTTGCTTTAGTGCTTTTTTTTTTATAAAGTTACATTGAATTTCTGTAGTGAAACCTGAAACCAAATGAAAGTTTCTTGATGCAGGGTTTATTTCTAGAGGTTTGGGGTTTGTCTATAAACTCCAAATCCATGTGTGGTTCATAGAAAATGTTGGTACGACTCAATCAACTTTTAGAAAACCTGGTTAGAATTTCAAGCAATTAGAAATGAAAGAATAAATGTGTTTTGCTTTCTTTAGACCAAATTCTGTGGGTTTTGAATTTAGAATTGAACAACTGAGGTTTAAGTTCCACTCACAGGAAAACATGACTTCCTAGTGGAAAGAACAGACCTGAAGAAAATAACTTTTACTTTGGAAAAATATAAAAATTATTCATGCATGGGTTCTGGAACAAAACATAGTGGTTGAAAAGAGGTTGCCTGAGAGGAATTTAAAGAAATTGTGTAATACAGGTATGTTGCTGCTGGTTGTTATTCTCCCTATTGAAGTGAATTCCCAAAAGCTATAAGAGGTATCGACACACACAATCTTCTTGGGCAAGAAAATGTTAATATAAGTCATATCTAATGGACAAAATTAAGCCAAGCTGTTTTTAAAATAACAGAATGTTTTGGGCGCCTGGGTGGCTCAGATGGTTAAGCGTCTGCCTTCAGCTCAGGTCATGATCCCAGGGTCCTGGGATCGAGTCCGGCATCGGGCTCCCTGCTCCTTGGGAGCCTGCTTCTCCCTCTGCCTCTCTCTCTCTCTCTCTCTCTCTCTGTCTCTCATGAATAAATAAATAAAATCTTTAAAAAAAAACTAAAATAACAGAATGTTTTAAGGAGCAAACAGTTATCAGTGCATTGTTTGAATTCAACTGATTATATTCCAAATAATAAGTTCATGGGAGGTAAATAAATGAAATCATTATTCTCATCATTTGAGAGGCAGGAAATCTATAACCTGGGGTTAAGAGTTGAATTCATGCATGCTGATGATAATGTGAGACTTAAAACCTTACTGCTGAGACACCACCTATAACCAAGACCTGGGCTGATTCACGAGGTAGAAGAAAATTGTTACATTTGTGAGTGTATACTTTTCCTTTTTGGCATTTCATAAGTTTTTATTGGAAGGATTCAAGGAAGAACTGAACCTGCAAAAGGTACAGCTAAATAAATGGTAAACTGGCAAACTAAGATGATTAAGCCCCAGACCTGGGGAAGATGGAGAGATTTGGAAACAAGAAAATGTCTGTCATGACTTAGATACAGTGTTGGATTCTCTTTTGCTAGAAAAACACATTTTTAAATTAAGGATGAAAATAGTTGTAAAAATTCAAACAAATTATTAAAATCTAACAATTTTTTTTGTTCTTTATATTTTTTATTGTTATGTTAATCACCATACATTACATCATTAGTTTTTGATGTAGTGTTCCATGGTTCATTGTTTGTGCATAACAACAGTGCTCCATGCAGAATGTGCCCTCTTTAATACCCATCCCTAGGGTGACCCATTCCCCCAAACCTCCTCCCCTCTAGAAGCCTCAGTTTGTTTTTCAGAGTCCATCATCTCTCATGATTCGTCTCCCCCTCCGATTTACCCCCCTTCATTCTTCCCCTCCTGCTATCTTCTTCTTTTTTTTTCTTAACATATACTGCATTGTTTCAGAGGTACACAAGTGTGATTCAACAGTCTTGCACAATTCACAGCGCTCACCATAGCACATACCCTCCCCATTGTCTATCACCAAGCCACCCCCTCCCTCCCACCCCCCACCACTCAAGCAACCCTCAGTTTGTTTCCTGAGATTAAGAATTCCTCATATCAGTGAGGTCATATGCTTTCTGATTGACATATTTCACTCACCATAACACCCTCCAGTTCCATCCACGTCATTGCAAATGGCAAGATCTCATTCCTTTTGATGGCTGCATAATATTCCATTGTGTATATATACCACTTCTTCCATATCCATTCATCTGTCGATGGACATCTTGGCTCTTTCCACAGTTTGGCTATTGTGGACATTGCTGCTATAAACATTGGGGTGCACGTACCCCTTCGGATCCCTACATTTGTATCTTTGTGGTAAATACCCAGTAGTGCAATTGCTGGATCATATGGTAGCTCTATTTTCAACTGTTTGAGGAACCTCCACACTGTTTTCCAGAGTGATTGCACCAGCTTGCATTCCCAGGAAGAGTGTAGGAGGGTTCCCCTTTCTCCACATCCTCGCCAACATCTGTCGTTTCCTGACTTGTTAATTTTAGCCATTCTGACTGGTGTGAGGTGGTATCTCACTGAGGTTTTGATTTGGATTTCCCTGATGCCAAGCGATGTTGAGCACTTTTTCATGTGTCTGTTGGCCATTTGGATGTCTTCTTTGGAAAAATGTCTGTTCATGTCTTCTGCCCATTTCTTGATTGGATTAGATGTTCTTTGGGTGTTGAGTTTGAGAAGTTCTTTATAGATTTTGGATACTAGCCCTTTATCTGATATGTCATTTGCAAATATTTTCTCCCATTCTGTCGGTTGTCTTTTGGTTTTGTGGACTGTTTCTTTTGCTGTGCAAAAGCTTTTGATCTTGATGAAATCCCAATAGTTCATTTTTGCCCTTGCTTCCCTTGCCTTTGGCGATGTTTCTAGGAAGAAGTTGCTGCGGCTGAGGTCGAAGAGGTTGCTGCCTGTGTTCTCCTTTAGGATTTTGGTGGACTCCTGTCTCACATCTAGGTCTTTCAACCATTTGGAGTCTATTTTTGTGTGTGGTGTAAGGAAATGGTCCAGTTTCATTCTTCTGCATGTTGTGTCCAATTTTCCCAACACCATTTCCCAACACCAAATTTCCCAACACCACTTTTTTCCATTGGACATTCTTTCCTGCTTTGTCAAAGATTAGTTGACCATAGAGTTGAGGGTCCATTTCTGGGCTCTCTATTCTGTTCCATGGATCTATGTGTCTGTTTTTGTGCCAGTACCATACTGTCTTGATGATGACAGCTTTGTACTAGAGCTGGAAGTCCGGAATTGTGATACTGCCAGCTTTGCTTTTCTTTTTCAACATTCCTCTGGCTATTCGGGGTCTTTTCTGGTTCTATACAAATTTTAGGATTATTTGTTCCATTTCTTTGAAAAAAGTGGATGATATTTTGATGGGGATTGCATTGAATGTGTAGATTGCTCTAGGTAGCACTGACATCGTCACAATGTTTGTTCTTCCAATCCATGAGCATGGAACGTTTTTCCATTTCTTTGTGTCTTCCTCAATTTCTTTCATGAGTATTTTACAGTTTTCTGAGTACAGATTCTTTGCCTCTTTGGTTAGATTTATTCCTAGGTATCTTATGGTTTTGGGTGCAATTGTAAATGGGATCGACTCCTTAATTTCTCTCTCTTCTGTCTTGTTGTTGGTGTATAGGAATGCACTGATTTCTGTGCATTGATTTTATAGGCTGCCAATTTACTGAATTCCTGTATGAGTTCTAGCAGTTTTGGGGTGGAGTCTTTTGGGTTTTCCACATAAAGTATCATATCATCTGCAAAGAGTGAGAGTTTGACTTCCTCTTTGCCAATTTGGATGCCTTGGATTTCTTTTTGTTGCCTGATTGCTGTGGCTAGGACTTCTAATACTATATTGAATAGCAGTGGTGATAGTGGACCTCGCTGCCACATTCCTGACCTTAGGGGGAAAGCTCTCAGTTTTTCCCCATTGAGAATGATATTCACTGTAGGTTTTTCATAGATGACTTTTATGATATTGAGGTATGTACCCTCCCTGTCTATACTCTGAAGAGTTTTGATCAAGAAAGGATGTTGTACTTTATCAAATGCTTTCTCTGCATCTATTGAGAGGATCATATGATTCTTGTTCTTTCTTTTGTTAATATATTGTATCACGTGGATTGATTTGCAGATGTTGAACCAACCTTGCAGCCCAGGGATAAATCCCACTTGGTCATGGTGAATAATCCTTTTAACGTACTGTTGGATCCTATTGGCTAGTATTTTGGTGAGAATTTTTGCATCCATGTTCATCAAAGATTTTGGTCTATAATTCTCCTTTTTGATGGGGTCTTTGTCTGGTTTGGGGATCAAGGTAATGGTGGCCTCATAAAATGAGTTTGGAAGTTTTCCTTCCATTTCTATGTTTTGGAACAGTTTCAGGAGAATAGGTATTAATTCTCCTTTAAATGTTGGTAGAATTCCCCTGGGAAGCCATCTGGCCCTGTGCTTTTGTTTGTTGGGAGACTTGATAAGTGCTCCAATTTCCTTAGTGGTTATAGGTCTGTTCAGGTTTTCTATTTCTTCCTGGTTCAATTTTGGTAGTTGATACATCTCTAGGAATGCATCCATTTCTTCCAGGTTATCTAATTAGCTGGCATATAGTTGCTCATAATATGTTTTTATAATTGTTTTTATTTCTTTGGTGTTGGTTGTGATCTCTCCTCTTTCATTCATGATTTTGTTGATTTGGGTCATTTCTCTTTTCTTTTTGATAAGTCTGGCCAGGGGTTTATCAATCTTGTTCTTTCAAAGAACCAGCTCCTAGTTTCGCTGATCTGTTCTACTGTTCTTTTGCTTTCTATTTCATTGATTTCTGCAATGATCTTTATTATTTCTCTTCTCCTGCTGGGTTGAGGTTTTATTTGCTGTTTTTTCTCTAGCTCCTTTAGGTGTAGGGTTAGGTTGTGTACTTGAGACCTTTCTTGTTTCTTGAGAAAGGCTTGTATTGCTATATACTTTCCTCTCAGGACTGCCTTTGCTATATCCCAAAGATTTTGAACAGTTGTGTTTTCGTTTTCATTGGTTTCCATGAATTTTTTTAACTCTTCTTTAATTTCCTGGTTGACCCATCATTCTTTAGTAGGATGCTCTTTAGCCTCCACGTATTTGAGTTCTTTCTGACTTTCCTCTTGTGATTGAGTTCTAGTTTCAAAGCACTGTGGTCTGAAAATATGCAGGGAATAATCCCAGTCTTTTGGTACTGGTTGAGACCTGATCTGTGACCTAGGATGTGATCTATACTGCAGAATGTTCAATGAGCACTAGAGAAGAATGTGTTTTCCATTGCTTTGGGATGGAATGTTCTGAATATGTCTGTAAAGTCCATTTGGTCCAGTGTTTCATTTAAAGTCTTTATTTCCTTGTTGATCTTTTGCTTAGATGATCTGTCCATTTCAGTGAGGGGGGTGTTAATGTCCCCCACTATTATTGTATTGTTGTCAATGTGTTTCTTTGCTTTTGTTATTAATTGCCTTATATAATTGGCTGCTCCCATGTTAGGGGCATAGATATTTACAACTGTTAGATCTTCTTGTTGGATAGACCCTTTAAGTAGGATATAGTGTCCTTCCTCATCTCTTATTACAGTCTTTGTTTTAAAATCTAATTTGTCTGATATAACGATTGCCACCCCTGCTTTCTTTTGGTGTCCATTAGCATGGTAAATGGTTTTGCACCCCCTCACTTTCAATGTGGGGGTGTCTTTGGGTCTAAAATGAGTCTCTTGCAGACATCATATCAATGGATCTTGTTTTTTAATCCAATCTGATAGCCTATATCTTTTGATTGGGGCATTTAGCCCATTTACATTCAGGGTAACTATTGAAAGATATGAATTTAGTGCCATTGTATTGCCTGTAAGGTGACTGTTACTGTATATTGTCTGTGTTCCTTTCTGGTCTATGCTGCTTTTAGGCTCTCTCTTTGCTTAGAGGACCCCTTTCAATATTTCTTGTAGGGTTGGTTTTGTGTTTGCAAATTCCTTTAGTTTTTGTTTGTCCTGGAAGATTTTTATCTCTCCTTCTATTTTCAGTGACAGCCTAGCTGGATATAGTATTCTTGGCTGCATATTTTTCTCGTTTAGAGCTCTGAAGATATCATGCCAGTCCTTTCTGGCCTGCCAGGTCTCTGTGGATAGGTCTGTTGTCAGTCTAATGTTTCTACCATTATAGGTTAAATATCTCTTCTCCCTAGCTGCTTTCAAGATTTTCTTTGTCTCTGAGACTCGTAAGTTTTACTATTAGATGTCGGAGTGTTGACCTATTTTTATTGATTTTGAGAGGGGTTCTCTGTGCCTCTGGACTTTGATGCCTGTTTCATTCCCCACATTAGGGAAGTTCTCTGCTATAATTTGCTCCAATATACCTTCTGCCCCTCTCTCTCTTTCTTCTTCTTCTGGGATCCCAATTATTCTAATATTGTTTCGTCTTATCATATTGCTTATCTCTCGAATTCTGCCCTCGTGATCCAGTCGTTGTTTATCTCTCTTTTTCTCAACTTCTTTATTTTCCATCATTTGGTCTTCTGTATCGCTGATTCTCTCTTCTGCCTCATTTATCCTAGCAGTTAGTGCCCCCATTTTTGATTGTACCTCATTAATAGCCTTTTTGATTTCAATTTTGTTAGATTTTAGTTCTTTTATTTCTCCAGAAAGGGTTTCTCTAATAACTTCCATGCTTTTTTCAAGCCCAGCTAGTATCTTTAAAATCATGATTCTGAACTCTAGGTCTGACATCACACTAATGTCCATGTCGAGTAGGTCCCTGGCAGACGGTATTACCTCTTGTTCTTTTTGTTGAGGTGATTTTTTTTCGTCTTGTCATTTTGTCCAGAGGAGAATAGATGAATGAGAGAACAAAATGCTAACAGGTTAACAACGTCTCCAGAAAATATACTCTAAACAAATCAGAAAAGACCTGAAACCAGGGGAAAAGAAAGGGAAAGAAAGAAAAAAGAAAGAGAAAAAGAAGAAAAAGATAAAAACAAACAAGAAGAGAACAAAACAAAAAAAAAACAGAATATGTTCAAATATGATCAGGCTGGTGCATAGACCAGTGCCACACACTAGATTTGGGTGTATTTTGGTCTGTTAGAAGAAAGTGCCTCCTAAAATTTTAAAGAAAGAAAGACTTATATATGTACAAAATAAGGATTGATACGATGAAGGGATGGAATATGACTGTAAAGATGAAAATTATAAAATTTTTAAAAAAGGAATTGATAAAAAGGTGTTTGAAAAAAGAGAGAAGAGGATTTTTAAAAAGGTAAGAAAGAAAGAAAGAAAAAGGAAGAGAATGTGATCAGGCAGGAGACTAGAACAAAGCCATACACTAGAGATTTAGGGTATATTTTGATCTGTTAGAAGAAACTGTATCTCCAAATTTTAAAGAGAGAACAACATATATATATGCCAAAATAAGGATAACTACTATGAAGGGAAAGAATATGACTCTGAAAATGAAAAATAAAAATGTTTTTTGAAAAAGGGATTGATAAGATGTTGGTTGAAAAAGGGAAAAAGAAAAATCCAAAAAAAAGTTAACAAAAATTAACTTTGAAAGACTGAAGAATCATGGTAAAAAAAACCATGAATTCTATGTGCAGTATTCCCCTAGCGCTGGAGTTCTCCCGTTTTCATTGATCGGTAAACTTGGTCTTGGCTGGTTGTTCTTGCTGATCTTTTCGGGGAGGGTTCTGTTGCCATCATTCCCAAATGTCTTTGCCAGAGGCGGAATTGCCCCGCCCTTGCGGGTCCGGGCTAAATAATCTGCTCGGGTTTGCTCTCAGGAGCTTTTTTTCCCTGCAAGCTTTCTGTACAGCATTGGAGGAGGAGAGTGAAAATGGCAGCCTCCCAATCTCCAGCAGTCAATCACTCCCGTCTCCCCAGTCTCCGGCCACACTCCGTGCTCACCTGGCCTGTGACCGAGCATTTCTATCTCCACACCCCGTGTGGAGTCTCCAAACCCAGCAGATCCTTGCGGTGCGCTCCCACGCCGCTCCTCCTCGGGGAGGAAGGGGAGTCTCCCCGGCTCTGCTGCTTGTTGGGTCCCTGCTGCAGGAGCAGTGGCCCGACTGGGCCGCGGATCACAGTTTATGGCAACCCCGAGCTGAGAGCCCGCGCCTCGGCTCCATCTCTGCAGCCGTCTTCCCCACTCCGATACCTGGGAGCTCTGCCACACTCAGGCACCCCCGGTGTTTCTGTGACCCCGAGGGTCCTGAGACCACACTGTCCCACGAGGGTTCCACCTCCCGCTTAGCCACTGGAGTGACGTCCCTTAGCGGAGCTGACTTCTAAAAGTTCCGATTTTATGCTCCGCGGCTCTATCACTTGCAGGTAGCGGCTGACAGAAGCCTCCTCCCCCACCATCTATCCTCCCAAATATCGCCTCGGATTCACTTCTCCGCACATCCTACCTTCCAGAAAGTGGTCGCTTTTCTATTCAGAGAGTTGTTGCTATTCTTTTCTTCAATCTCCTGTCGAGTTCGTAGGTGTTCAGAATGGTTTGATCCCTATTCAGAGCTGAATTCCTGAGACCAGACGAAATCCAGGTCTCCTACTCCTCCACCATCTTGCTCCCTAAATCTAACATTTTTGAAATCAGTCCTACTCCCCAAAATATAGCCAGATTCTTCTCTCCCAAGAGAAAAAATGAGATTTCTAGAGATGAGTTTTGGACAAACCTGGGCTGCAATTTGGGATGAATTCGGGACAAATGTAGGTCAATTCTAAAGGCAACACAGACTGGTTTTCAAATAAACTTGGACAGGGTTAAAAGTTGGGATGAAAGCCATCAGAAACCTGCAAACAGGTGAAATTTAACAAAGCAAGCTAATTTGAATTGATTTTTAAGATTTCCTTCAACCTAATTTTGGAGAGTCCAACTAAAGTGCTGAATGGCTCTTCCAGAATTGGATTTGTTTAAATATGTTTATATTCAATAACAAGGGAAACAAAATGTCATGTTTTATGAAACTTTGCTTAATTTGAAAGCTAAATCCTGAAAAGACCCAGACTTAACCCAGGTTTATAAAAAGCACTGGAAAGTTTCACATTTTATAAGCTGACTGATTTGTAAGCAAATTGAGGAAGAAGTTCTTGTTTTTTGTTTTTGAATTTTTAGTTTAAATGTAATTCAGATTCCATTAATTCTAAGATTTCAATGCAACAACTAGAAGAAAAAGCTAAAAATGCTGGAAAGAAGAGATTCCAAAGAGGGAGCAACTGAAATAAAAGGTAGACAGAATTAATAATCCAAAAATTCTCCACTTAAATAATTCAAACTCCTAAGCAGATATATACTCAGGAAAAAAATAAAAGTAGAATTCTAAGCAGAGGACATTTGTTATAATTTCATCTAGATCATAAGGGTGCCTGGGTGGCTCAGCCATTAAGCAGCTGCCTTTGGCTCAGGCCATGATCCCAGGGTCCAGGGGTCGAGCCCCGCATTGGGCTCCCTGCTCTGTGGGAAGCCTGCTTCTCCTTCTCCCACTCCCCCTGTTTGTGTTCCTGCTCTTGCTATCTCTCTGTCAAATAAATAAATAAAATCTTTAAAAAAAAAAATTCGTCTAGATCATAGAAGATACAAAAACTCCAGCCTTCCATTTCTCCTCATTAATAATTTTTCTAAACAACATCTGAACACAGCACTGAAAAAAGAACTCATAAGCAGTATTCACCTATGGAAAAAAAAAAAAAAAGGATGATAGACTCAAGGGATTCACTCAAAGCATGCTATTCAATATTTTTTATTCTTAGGCAAAATTAGTAAACTCCAATAGAAGTATGAACTTACTGAATATCAATGACAGTATTTTCTATTATCCTTTTTCTAAATACCCAACAGTATCTAACAGTGTGTTAGCTGGAAGGTTAAGTCTTATTACAACTTCATGCTCTTAAAGATGATTTTAGAACATATAAAGTTCTATCCACTGAAAAGATCTAGAAAAAAAGTATCGACCCCATAGCAATAACCAACTCTCACATCAATTTCCCATTAACAGGAATCAGGAATCTTTGGAAAAATAGCTGATTGCAAGTTTGGGGCAGGAAATGTAAAACATGTACTTGAAGCACTTTATCATACCAAGAATCAAGCTGTCAAATTATATCATGAGCAGAAGAACTCAGGAGCCAACTTGAATAAGCATATAGTGACCAAAGATAGAATTTGTGTATCAGTAAGAGAATAAAGGCAATGGATTGAAACACATGAAATATGTTTAAATCCCTGAGTTCAGTGTTATCCCCCCCCCCCAAAAAAAAACTTCATCGGTCATCTTTGGAGGATACTAGGAAACCAATCACTATTTTAAAAACTGGAAAATAATAGAAAAGTACCAAGCTTTTAGTTGTTAATGTACATCCCAGAAGAGTGGTCAATATTAGAGGACATGAAGGAGAAAGCAGAGAATCAAGCTTTCAAAGATAAACTATTGATATAAAATAAGAAAGATACAGTAAAAAGTTCAAGTCTTCTCCCTCACATATCCCTTCACAATTCCAATTACCTCTCCAGAGTCAACCATAATTAAGAGTTTTAGTGTTAATGGAATCACACATAATAATATACATATACATATACATTAATCGTCAGTTTGCTCTTGACCTTTCCACTTGTTCTTTTAATAGCTGAATAGTACTATGGATGTACCATAATTTATTAATTCTCTTATAAACGAGGTTGTTTCCAGTTTTTTGTTAACTCTACCATGCACATCCTTATCATATGTCTCTGTATACATATGCAATTAAATAGAGTCCTAATTGTCAAATTATTGGGTCAGATAATATATGTAATTTTTAACAACTTTATGGAGATATAGTTGATAATTAAACAATTTGATACAAATATGCTCATAAAACCATCACTATCCCCCCACACACAAAATACTATGTCCACGATGCCCACCATGTTTTGTCGTGCACCTTTATAATCCTTCTGTCTCACAGTTTCCCCAATCCCCAGTCACTGGTCTGTCCCTCATCAAAGAAAATTGCACTGCATTTAGTTAAACAAACTAGAAAAACTTTATTCAAGACTGTTAAATAGAAGTAAAGATTGCTTCAATAGACTGGGGGGGAGAATGACATCTCAAAGAGGTAAAGAAAGAATTTACAATTTTAAGTTTGCTAGAGTAAATGCTCTAGGAAACAGGAGAGCCAGGGCTACGTCAGGAAGAGCCCCATATCAAGTTTAGTCACTGATTAGGGGCCCCTGGGTGGCTCGGTTGGTTAAGCATCCAAATCTTGGTTTTGGCTTAGGTTGTGATCTCATGGGTCCTGGGATCAGGCTCTGTTCTCAGTGCGGAGTCTCCTTGGGGATTCTCTCCCTCTGCCCCACCCCCCACGCGTGTGCAGGCACTCTCTCTCTCAAACCTTATTAAAAAAAAGATTTAGTCATTGATGAATGGTTAAAGAAGATGTGGTATATATATATATTCAGCCATCAAAAAGCATGAAATCTTGCCATTTGCAACATGGATGGAGCTAGAATATATTACGCTAAGTGAAATAAGTCAGTCAGAGAAAGACAAATACCATATAATCTCACTCATATGTGGAATTTAAGAAAACAGATGAACATATGGGAAGGGGGAAGAAAAGAGAGAGGGAAACAAGCCACAAGTGACTCTTAATGACAGAGAACAAACAGGGTTGATGGAGGGAGGCAGGTGGGGGATGAGCTAGATGGGTGATGGGATTAAGGAGGGCACTTGTGATAAGCACTGGGTGTTGTGTGTAAATGATGAATTGCTGAATTCTATCCCAGAAACCAATATTGCACTGTATTTAACAAAATTAAAAAAAAAAAAAAAACGTTTAGTCGAGCTGAGGGGAACATTAAGAAGTCTTGGGCGCACTCTAAATTAGTTTGCTTGTTCTAGAATTTCATGTAAGTATAATCATAAAGGTAGTAGCCTTCTCATCAGGCTTCTTTCACTCAGCTTAAATATGTTTATGTGCATCCATGCTGCTGCATGTATCAATTGTTTATACCTTTTTATTGCTGAGTAGTATTGCATTCACACACCGCATTTGTTTCTCCATTTACCTATTGATGAACATTTAGGTCATTTCCAGTTTACTGATATGAAAAAATACATACAAAGCTAATATGAAAAAAATAAAAATAAAGCTGTTATGAACATTTGTGTGCAAGTCTTTGCATGAAATATACCTTCATTTGTTCTGGTTAAATATCTAAGAATTGAATGGTTAATATATATTTACCATATTTTAAGAAACTGCCAAACTGCTTTTGTTCTACCTTCCCAACAGAGATTTCCAGTTGTCCCAAATCCTCATTACCACTTGTTATGATCAGTCTTTTTAATTTTAGACATTACAATAGGTGTATAGAAGTATTTCACTGTGGCTTCAATTTGCGTTTCCCTAAAGACTAATGATAAGCATCTTTCTTTTTATTTTTTTTAAAGATCTTATTTATTTGAGAGAGAGAGCACGAGCAGGGGGGTGGGGTAGAGGGAGAGGGAGAAGCAAACTTCCCACTTAGCAGGGAAACCCATGTGGGACTTGATCCCAGGACACAGGGATCATGACCTGAGCCAAAGGCAGATGCTTAACCTAATGAGCCACCCAGGCGCCCTGATAGGCATTTTTCATGTGCATATTTTTCATCCATATATCTTTTTTGATAAAATGTCAGTTCAAATCTTTTACCTATATTTTTGTTGGGTTATTTGTTTTCTCATTTAAAATTTTGGTATATTTAGCATAGAAATCCTTTATCCGATATAATAATTTCAAATATTTTTCCAATTTGTGGCTTGTCTTTTCATTCTGATAATGGTATCTTTTAAAAAGTGGAAGTTTTTAATTTGAAGTCCAATTTATCAATTTTTTCTTTTATGGATTGTGCTTTTGGTATTGTTACTATGAAATCTTTGCCAAATACCATGTCACAAAGATTTTCTTCTATGTTCTCTACTAAAAGTGTTATAGCTTCAAGTTTTACATTTATGTCTATGATCTATTTTGAGTTGGCTTTGTATATATGTGAGGTTTGGATCAAATTTCATTTTTTGCACATAGATATCCAATTATTCTAGCATCACTTGTTGTAAGACTATATTTCGCCACTGAATGACTTTTGCATCTTTGTCAAAAATCAATTGACCACATATGTCAGTTGGTGAGAAAATGTCATATTACATTCTATGATGCATTTGCTGAGGAAAGCAATGGAAAATAAGGGGTTGCTAATTAGCAATTATTTAAAGTAATCTAAAGTAATTGTATCAAATGTAATCAATACAAATTATAATTGTCTTAGTCAAATGATCATTTGGCCATACTCTTCGGGTTTTCTCCTGAATAGGCTTTCTCATTCCTTCTAATATAAATAGGCTGAGAATTTTCCAAATCTCTAAGGTCTGTTTTCTTTTTAACAATTCCATTTTAAGTCATTTTTCCCTTCTCACATTTTACTATAAGATGCTGAGAGAAGCCAAAGCACACCTTCAGCACTTTGCTTAGGAATTTCCTCAGCCAAATATCTAATTTCATTGCTCATAAGTTCTACCTTCCAGAAAAAACTAGAACATGAAAACAATTCAGCTTATAACAAGGAGGGCCTTTCCTCCAGTTTCCAATAACAGGCTCCTCATTTGCATCTGAGACCTTATCAGAATGGGCTTTACCATCCATATTTCTACAAAATTCTGCTTGGGATTACTTGGGTATGCCCTAAGAAGGTTGAGACTTTATCTTGAGTGCTCCTCTCTTCTTTCTGGGCCCTTAGCAGAATCACCCTTAAAAGTTTGTTCACAGCAATGTAGACTTTCCTAGAATGCACCCTGAAACTCTTCTAGCCTCTATCCATTATGCTATTCCAAAGCTGCTTATACATTTAACAAGTATTTGTTACAGCAGCATCCCCATTTCTCAGTACCAAGTTCTGCCTTAGTCTGTTCAGGAGACTATAACAAAATACCATAGCCTGGGAGGCTTATAAACAACATTTTTGATCCCACAGATTTCAACTTGAAGATGTTCAAAGAAAAATTCTTATCTTACCTTTTAAATAATTTCCAATGACTTTAGACTTATAATCTTGGACTATTAAAAACAGGAAGTAAATTTTAGTACTTCCATACTATCTTAAGAGGGATAGGCTGTGGGCCAATGCCTTACTTGCCCTAGGTCTATAATGAAAGAGGAGGCCCAGACCACAGGTCCTTTGGTAAAACATGGAAAAAATATTTGTCACATACTCTTGTGGTAAAACTGCAAGTTTCTTTCTCAAAGGGATATAGTCTCCTCTTTAGACAACAGATTCCGGGTCTGAGAATTTGTTTAGATCTGGGAACTGAGTGAAGGATCATGATTTCCCATTATAACAGCTGTTATCAGACTTCTTGTCACTTGGTCAATTTTTCTGGTTATACAAGTCAAGGTAACACCCTTGTGGTTTGCTCCGCTGAGAACAAATGGTCAGTTAGCTATCACAACAGATCCTTGTGGGTCAAGGACTGTGACTCCAGCTGTACTCCTCATTTTGGTAATTACGTACACCATTCCTCTGTTAAGTGCTTCTAACTAGCCTCTGTTAGTTCACAATCCTTTGGAATTAATACTAATTTGATGTAGTTTCTTAATTAATACTAGTTTGATGTAGTTTCTTAATTAATACTAGTTTGATGGTAGTATCTTCTGTCAATCCTGGTCAGTTAAGGATAGCCACCACTGAACTTCTCAAACATTCCCCTCACCACTATTGCCCTTAAAATCAAGCAGTCTGTATTGCTTGTTGTACCCCTTGGTACAACCTAATGGTCACTGCTCTTTAGAGGGCATTCTTCAAAATTTTCTAAGTCTGCCTCAGATGCCTGGGATTGGCCATGGACAGCAATTCCATCTGGGTAGATCACCTTGAGCTCAGACCAGAACCTACATCGGCCTCATCTCTGTTTCTCCTATTTGGACGTTCTCCATCCATCTAACCTACATGTAAGGTTACCTGATGCCCTGAGGAACTCCACAATATGCACTTGTGAGACCGCCTGGAATCCCACAGTCAGGTCCCAATTCCAGGAGGGTGGCCTATTAGGCAAATCATTCCCACTGACCAGCAGTTTTTCTTTCATGAGATCATACAAAGTTGGTTCACCAAAATAGTGTTGATATACTGACTTGGAGTGATTCTACTCAGACATAGGAAAAGTTCAGGGTTCTGGGCCAGTGATGGTCACCCTTCAGTTTGAGTTACATGTGTGAGCCCATTGCTTCTTTCAAATAACACGCCTTTGAGATTCAGCTATATTTGCATATGAAACAATAGTTTATTCTTTATTATGGATGAATAGTATTCCATTGTGTGAATTTAGCACAGCTTGTTTATTATTCATCTATGATGTACATTTCAATGGTTTCAAATTATTGGCTACTATTACTAAAGCAGCTATAAACATGTATAGGCTTTGCGCATAAATGTAGATATTGGTTGTCATTGTATTAGGATAAATCCCTAAGAGAGGAATTGTTAGATTGTATATTAAGTGCATGTTTAATTTATATAAAACTACAAAACTGTTTACCAAAGTAGATGTAAATTTTAAATCCCTACCAATAATTTCTAAGAGTTCCAGTTGCTCCATATCCTTGCCAAGAACTACTATTATCACTCTTTTTAACTTTAGCACTTTTAGTGGATACGAAGTGTGCCTCATTGTGGTTTAGTTTAAATTTGGCCTGAACTATATAATATTAATAACATGTATGTTTGTATAATAACTGGTATATTTGACTTCCAATTGAATCCAATTGTTTTATTGGGATTTGATGAATAAAGATATTGAACATCTTTTCATATGCCTATTGACTATTCATATATCTTCTTCTGTGAATTATCTATTCAAGTCTTTTTTTTTCATTTTTTATTCAGCATTTTTTCTGTTATTACTGCATTGCAAGAATAAATTATATATTCTGATTATAAGCCCTTTATTAGGTACATATATTGTGAATATTTTCTATCACTCTGTGGTTTGTTTTTTCATTTCCTTAGTGGCATCTTCTGGAAAGTAGGCAGTTATAAATGTTGATGAAGTCTAACTTACCATTTTTTATGGTGAGTACTCTTCTGTGACCTCTCTGATAAATCTTTGCCTATCACAAAGTAGAAAAAATTTGCTCTTATATTTTCTCATAGAAATTTCATGTTACCTTGTATATTTAAGTATATGATAGATTTCAAAGTTATTTTTGTGTACTGTTAGAGATGACTGTCAAGGTGTATATCTTTTATAAGGATATCTGGTTGTTCCAGTATCATTTTTTGAAAAGACTATCTCTCCTCCATTGAAAAAGATTGGTTCCTATGCTAAAAAGAAAAAAAAGTTGACCATACATGGAAAACGTTTTCCAGATTCTCTATACTGACCTATGTTTGCCTCTAGGCCAAGACCATTCTAAATTGAACACCACAGCTTTCTTTTAAGTCCTAAAATAAGATAATGCAAATCTTCCAACTTGTTCTACCTCAAGATTGTTTTGGCTATTCTAGGTCCTTCGCATCTTCATATAAATTTTAGAATAGTTTTCAACTTCTTTTTAAAAGTGTAGGAGGGCTGCTGGGATCTTGATTGACATGTCATTGAATCTACAGATAAATCTAGGGAGAATGGACTTCTTAACAGTATTGAGTCTTCCAGTCAATGAACATGGTGAATCTATTTAGGTCTTTTCAAAGTTCTCTTATAACTATTTGAAGTTTTCAGTGTAGTTGTCTTGCACACCTTCTATTAAACCTAAGTATTTTATCTTTTTTGATGTATTGTAATAGAAAATTTTTCAAACGTAAATTGTTAGTACATATAAAAACAATTAGTTTTACATATTGATCCTGTATTCTCTAACTTTGATAACTTCACTCAATATTTCTAAGTGTTTTTAGAAAATGCCTTAGGATTTTCCATACAGAATCAAATGAATTGCAAATAAAGATGGTTTTTTTCCTTTCAAATTTTATGCCTTTTATTTCTTTATTGTATAATTATTATAGTTGCTTTATTGTACAATTATTCCAGTAGGATACCAGAAGTGATGGCATTGGACATTGTTGCCTTATTCCTGATCTATGAGACAGTCTGCTGATCAATTATGTTAGCTTTGGATTTTTCATCGATGCCTTTATCAGACTGAAGAAATTTCCTTCAATACCTACTGTGCTAAATGTTTTTTTATCTTGAATGTGTGTTGAATTTTACCAAAATATGTTCCTGCATTTGTTGAGATGATCATATGATGTTTCATCTTTGTTCAGTTAATGTGGTTAATTATACTGTGTGATTTTTCAAACATTAAGACAAGCTTGTACTTCTTAGATAAATTGTACTTATAGGATGTATCCTTTTGTAAACATTAATGGATTCAATCTGCCAACTCTGTTGAGGATTTTTTAATCTATGCATGAGGGATACTGGTCACTGTCTTACCTGTCTTAGTCAATTCAGTATTTTGCTACAAAAAATACCATGGAATAAGTGGCTTGTAAACAACAGAAATTTATTTCTCAAAGTTCTGGAAGCTGGAGGTCCAAGATAAGTTATTATATGAACTTTGGAGGGACACAAGCATTCAGTCCATAACTGCCTCTACTCTCTTACTTTACAAATCTTTGTCCGATTTTGGTATCACTGCTACATTGATCACATAAAATAACATTCTATTCTCTATTTTCTGAAAAAAAAGTTTATGTATGATTGGCATTATTTCTTACTTTGTGCATGATAGAATTTACCAACAAAGCCATCTTGGTTTTGACTTTTCTTTGTGGAAAGGTTTTTTTAACATTATTACAAACTCAAGTGTCTCAATAGTTATATAGCTTTTTAATTTTCTATTTTTTCTTGAGTCACTTTTGGTAAGTTGTGTTTTCCAAGAAATGTATCCACTTCATCTAGTTATCAAATTATTAACACAATTTTTTCCTAATATTCTTTTATTTTCCTATTAAAATTGGTAAGAAATATAATGGTATTCCTTCTTTTATTTCCAATACTGGTACTTTTTTTGTTTTTTTAAGCTTTTATTTAAATTCCAGTTAGTTAACATACAGTGTAATATTAGTTTCAGGTGTACAATATAGTGATTCAACAGTTCCATATCTCACCCGCTGCTCATAACAACAAGTGTACTCCATAATCCCCACTACCTGTTTTACCCATCCCCCCACCCCCTTCCCCTCCTGTAACCATCAGTTTGTTCTCTGTAGTTAAGACTCTTTTCTCGGTTTGCCTCTCCCTTTTTTGTTCCCTTTGCTCATTTGTTTTGGTTCTAAAATTCCATCTATGAGTGAAATCATATGGCATTTATCTTTCTCTGACTTATTTTGCTTAACATAACACTCTCTAGCTCCATCCATATCATTACAAATGGCAAGATTTTATTCTTTTTTATGGCTGAGTAATAGTCCATTGTGTGTGTGTGTATACCACGTTTTCTTTATCCGCCCATCAGTCACTGGACACTTGGGCTATTTCCATATTTTGGGTATTGTAGATAATGCTGCTATAAACATCAGGGTGCATGTATCCTTTTGGATTAGTATTTTTGTATTCTTTGGGTAAATACCTAGTAGTGCAATTGCTGGGTCATAGAGTAGTTCTATTTTTAACTTTTTGAGGAACCTCCATACTGTTTTCCAGTGGCTGCACCAGTTTGCATTCCCACCAACAGTGCAAGAGGGTTTCCCCTTTCTCTACATCCTCACCAAACACCTTGTTTCTTGTGTTGTTGATTTTAGCCATTCTGACAGGTGTGAGGGTGATATCTCATTGTAGTTTTGTTTTGCATCTCCCTGAGAAGTGATGTTGAGCATCTTTTCAAGTGTCTGTTGGCTATCTATGTCATCTTTGGAGAAATGTCTATTCATGTTTTCTGCCCATTTTTTAATTGGATTATTTTTGGGGGGTGTTGAGTTTTATAAGTTCTTTATTGATTTTGGATATTAACCTTTTATCAGCTATGTCATTTGTAAATATCTTCTCCCATTCCATAGGCTACCTTTTAGTTTTGTTACTGGTTTCCTTGGCTGTGTAGAAGCTTTTTATATTTCTATTCACCAATAATGAAGAAACAGAAGGAGAAATTAAGAAAACAATCCCATTTACAATTGAACCAAAAACAATAAGATACCTAGGAATAAACCTAACCAATGAGGTGAAAGACCTGTACTCCGAAAACTATAAAACACTGATGAAAGAAATTGAAGAGAACATAAAGAAATGGAAAGACATTCATGCTCATGGATTGGAAGAACAAATACTGTTAAAAATGTCCATACCACCCAAAGCAATCTACACATTTACTGCAATCCTTATCAAAATACCACCAGCATTTTTCACAAAGCTAGAACAATCTAAAATTTGTATGGAACCACAAAGGACCCTGAATAGCCAAAGCCACTTGGGCGGGGGGTAGGGGTGGGGAGGGAAGCAAAGCTGGAGGCATCACAATTCCAGGCTTCAGGTTATATTACAAAGCTGTAGTAATTAAAACAGTATGGTACTGGCACACAAATAGACACATAGATCAATAGAACACAACAGAAAGCCCCGAAATGAACCCACAACTTATGTGGTCAATTAATCTTCCACAAAGCAGGAAAGAATATCCCATGGGAAAAAGTCTCTTCAAAAAATGGTGCTGGGAAAACTGAACAGCAACATGCAAAAGAATGAAATTGGGTCACTTTCTTACACCATACACAAGAATAAATTCAAAATGGATAAAAGGCCTAAATGTGAGACTTGAAACCATAAAAATCCTAGAAGAGAACACAGGTAGTAACTTCTTTGACATCAGCCAAAGCAACTTCTTTCTAGATGTGTCTCCTGAGGCAAGGGAAACAAAAGCAAAAATAAACTATTAGGAATATTAGTAATTTATATTTAGCTCTCTATTTCTTGATTTGTCCTATTGGGGTTTATCAACTTTATTTATCTTTCAAAGAATGAATTTTGAGCTTTGTTAGTTTTCCTGTTTTTAAATCATGGATTTATGTATTGATTCCATTATTTTTTCCTTCTTTGAGATTAATTTACTCTTTCTGTAGCTCTTAGAAACTTACATTAAAAATTTTAAACCTCCCTTCTCTTTTATTATAGCCATTTAAAGCTATATACTTCCCTCTAAGTACTGCCTTTGCTGTATCCCACAAATTTTGATATGTTGTACTTTTATTATCGTTCAAATCAAGATATTTTCTTAGCCTCTTATAATTTCATCATTGAGCTGTGGGATACTTATACATGTGTTATTTAATTTCCAAATGTTTGGACAATTTCTAAATATTTTAGTTATTTCTGATTTAGCTCTGTTACAGTCATAGAATATACTCTGTAATATACCAGTCTTTGAAAATGTATTGAGATTTCTTTTATGGTCTAGTCTATGTCTACTTTGATGAACATTCCATATGCACTTGAAAACAATGTTCATTCCACAGTTATTGTGTACAATGTTTTATAAATGTCAATTGGCTCAAGTTGGTTGATAACCTGTAATCAAACTAATTTTTATCTAATTCTATGAATACTGAGAAAGTGGTGTTAAACTCCCCAATACTTTTTCCCATTTGTTCTACAGTTTTTACTTCATGAATTTTGAAGCTTTGTTATTAGATACATATATATTTATGATTATGTCTTCCTAATGAATTGGTCCTTTTGTGATTTATAAATGTACCTCCTTATCTCTTGAAAATGCTTTGTCTTAAAATCTACTTTTTCTCAGATTAATATAAACACATCAGCTATCTTATGCCATTTGCCTGGTTTATCACTTTCATTCCTTTTTTAAAGCATATTACTGAAGTTAGCATACGATATCATATTAGTTTCAGGTGTACAACATAGTTATTTGACAATTCTATACTGAATGTTTACCACAATAAGTGTAGTCACCATACAACATTATTACAATATTATTGACCTTATTTCCTATGCTGTACTTTTCATCTCTGTGACATTAATTTTAAAACTAGAGGTTCGTACCTCTTAATCACCTTCACCTGAGCCGAAGGCAGCCGCTTAACAACTGAGCCACCCAGGCGCCAGTCTGTATGGGTTTTTTGTTTTGTTTCTTAAATTCCACATATGAGTGAAATTATATGGTACTTGTCATTCTCTGACTTATTTCACTTAGCATAATACCCTCTAGGTCCATCCATATTGCCTCAAGTGGCAAGATTTTATCCTATTTATGGCTGAGTAATATTCCATTCTGTATATATACACCATATCTTCTTTATCCATTCATCTGTCAGTGGACACTTGGATTGCTTCTGTATCTTGGCTATTGTAAATAATGCTGTAGTTAACATAGGGGTACATATACCTTTTCAAATTAGTGTTTCATTTTCTTTGAATAACTACTCAGCAATGGAATTACTAGATCATATGGTACTTCTATTTTTAATTTTTTGTGGAACTTCCATGCTGTTTTTCACAGTGGCTATGCCAATTTACATTTCCACAAATAGTGCACAAGAATTCTCTTTTCTCGGCATCTTTACCAATACTTGTTATTTCTTGTCTTTTTGATGTTAGCCATTCTGACCCGTGTGAGGTACTATCTCATAGTGGTTTTGATTTGCATTTCCCTGATTAGTAAGGTTGAGCATCTTTTCATGTGCCTGCTGGCCATCTGTATGTCTTTTTTGGAAAAAAAGGTCCTCTGCCCATTTTTTAATAAGATTGTTTGGTTTTTTGGTTTTGAGTCATATAAGTTCTTTATATATTTTGGGTATTAACCCTTATCAGATATACTATTTACAAATATCTTCTCCCATTCAGTAGGTTGACTTTTTGTTTTGTCGATGGTTTCCTTTGATATGCACTTTCCATCCTTTTATGTTCAATTTACATTATCTTTAAATTTAAAATGCATCTCTAATAGCTGTATATACTTGTGTCCTGCATTCTTATCTAAAATCTGACCTTCAGTTGGAACATTTTACATTGAATGTAATTTACATTATTTACATTTAATATAATTATTGCAATAGTGTATTTATATCTACCACCTTGCTAGTTGTTTTCCATTTGCCTCTTCTGTTTTTTCATTCTGTTGCTCTTTTCATTGGTATTTTATTTCTATCCCTTCTGTTGGTTTCTTAGCTTTTTATAAAATTAATTTTTAGTATTCATCCAGTGACAACAATGCATTCTTATTAGAATCTATTTGGGGTCAGAATTGTACTACTTCACATTAGACACTTATTACTTTGCCCTTGACACATCCCTCTTCACACTTCATATGCCACAAATGTAACAGTCTTACAATAATATCATTTCATTTATCCATCACCTCCTACTTTTGTGCTTCTTTTTGTGATATATTTATTTCTACATATATTATAAAGTCCACCTTACAGTGCTATTAGTTTTGTTTTAAACAATCAGGTCCTTTTAAGGAAATTATGAAGTAATAAAAATAATCTTTTATACCACCCACTTATTTGCCATTCCTAGCACTCTTTAGTTTTTACTTTTTGTAGATTTGGTTTTCCATCAGATCTCATTCCTCCATTAGTCTGAAGAATGCCTTTAATATTTTTGGTTTTGCAGGTCTACTGGATCCAATTTGTTACTGTGTTTGCATTTATCAGGAAAATGTCTTTATTTCACTCACTTTTTAAGGGATATTTTCTCCAGATATAGAATTCTGAGGATTTTTTCCCCATCAACATTTTACACATATGTCCATTGTCTTATGACATCCACTGTTTCTGAGAAGAACTCAGCAAACATTCTATTGTTCACGTTAGTGGTATGTGACTTTTTTCTCTTCTGGCTATTTTCTTTTTTTTTTATTTTTTATTATTATGTTAATCACCATACATTACATCATTAGTTTTTGATGCAGTATTCCATGATTCATTGTTTGTTATAACACCCACCCATCACCAGGCTAACCCATCCTCCCACCCCCCTCCCCTCTAGAACCCTCAGTTTGTTTTTCAGAGTCCATCGTCTCTCATGGTTCTTCTCCCCTTCTGATTTCCCCCCCTTCATTCTTCCCCTCCTGCTATCTTCTTCTTCTTTTTTCTTTAACATATATTGTATTATTTGTTTCAGAGGTACAGGTCTGTGATTCATCAGTCTTGCACAATTCACAGCGCTCACCACAGCACATACCCTTCCCAATGTCTATCACCCAGCCACCCCATCCCTCCCACCCCCACCACTCCAGCAACCCTCAGTTTGTTTCCTGAGATTAAGAATTCCTCATATCAGTGAGGTCATATGATACACGTCTTTCCGTGATTGACTTATTTCACTCAGCATAACACCCTCCAGTTCCATCCACGTCGTTGCAAATGGCAAGATCTCATTCCTTTTGATGGCTGCATAATATTCCATTGTGTATATATACCACCTCTTCTTTATCCATTCATCTGTTGATGTACATCTTGGCTCGTTCAAACAATGCTTAAGTGCAACTTTCTTGATATTTATCTTTCATTGAATTCAGTGTTTTTCTTGATTTGCAAATCAACATTTTTCATCAAATTTGAGGAAATTTCGCATATTTGTTTGTTTCTGCCCCCATTCTTTCTTCCTAGCACTCCTATAACACATATATTAAACGAGTTGATATTATTCATGTGTCCCTGAGGTTCTGTTCCTCCATCTTTCCTTTACCATCTCCCATCTGCTATGAAGCCTATCCAGTGAATTTTTCAGTTCAGTTACAATACTTTCCTATTTGTTTTTTTTTTATGATTTTCATTTCTCAAAGGCCTAATCTGTTGGCTCAGACTACATTTTATTTTAATTCTATGAATATATATTGTCCTTATGTGTTTTAAAGTCTTTGCTAAATCCAACATTTGAGTCACATCACATTCTGCTTCTGTTTACTATTACCTTTTTTATTGACTATGGATCCTATTTTCCCGTATCTTTCAGTGTCTGGTAATTTTTTAATTGTGTACTAGATATTGATAGTGATATGTTATAGTGATTCTGGATTCTGTTTTCTCTCTGAAGGGTATTGATTCTTGTTCTGGTAGGGAGTTCAATTACTGGCTAATAAAACCTTTAAATTGTGTAGGTTTGATTTTATGCTTTGATATGGAGGATATGTGGAAACCTAAGACATTTCCCAAGCTCTCTAACTTGGCAGAATACAACCTCCAATATCTATCTCCCCTGAAGATTTTGTCAGGGTTTGGTTTTAGGCTTTGTTAGGGTGAATGTAGAGCAGAGGTGTCCAACTGGAGATGATTTTCTCTCCAGTGACATTTGGTAATATCTGAAGATGTTCGGGTTGTCAAAATAGAGAATAAATGGGGAGCTACTGGCATTTAGTAGGTAGAGGCCAGGAATGATGTTAAACACCCCACAACACACAAAATATATCTACACAACAAAAATTACCTGGCCCACAATATCAATAGTGCCAAGACTGAAAAAGTCTTTTCTAACTTAGGCCTTACTTGAAGGTATAGTCCTTACTTCTGCCTGCAGGATTAACAAGGTATTAATGAGGACCTCTAGTGACTTTAATCGCTACTTGATGTCTAATATCTCTGGTAAGTTCCTTTCTGGGTGAGGTGACTAATATAGTCATGTTCTGAGGATACTATTTCTGACAAGAGGATTTGTAACATCACGTTGCAAGGAAAGGAGCAGAATTTGTGGCCATTTTACAACATAGCCACCTCTGCTTTTAATGCTAATAATTTTTAGTTCATATCAGTTTTTCAATGTAAATATTTACTTTTTTATTCATTGAGCTTGTGTGGAATTGCTAAAAGTATATCATATTTTTATTATGTGTATCTGATGTTTGTAAGTGACTTTGTTGAATATCAGATTCTTAAATTCAAAAGACAGCTTAATCTGATGATATAAAAAGGCATACATACTAGCCATATGCCTGAAAAATTACCTATATGATTAGGAATTAACTTATGTATATGGATGTGAATATTTCTGTTAGCATAAAAACATGATCTTTTGCATTACATTTCAATAACATCTTTATATTTTCATCCATACTATTGATTTCTCTTAATAGGGGAGTTTAAAGACAGCACCTTGTAATCCAGGAGCCAATATATAAACATATAGTGCAAGACTGAAGACATAAACATCTAACCTTCCCAAAGGAGCTTTATGATGAGATACATCACCTACTGGAATCGGAGTATATCAGGGCCCATTATAAGTATGTTTTTTCTCAAGCTCCACATGGCCTTGTTGTTTTATACCTCAGAGCCTGCTCTACCCTGCTGCCTTGTGACCCATATGTCAGTCTTTCCTCCCTCCTAGGACAAAATTCCAGGGCTCAACTCAGATTAAGTAATACAACATACTGCTTTCCTCAATGCACTACTCTTCTAAGCCATGAAGTGGGTTTTCTTTCTCTCTCCCACTCTCCATTATCACAATGTAAATACATAATTAAAACTGTTATCCTCACTCTAAAAATTGTACTTCCTTACTTGGTTTGGAATCTTCTACCCTACCTAGTAAAACACAAGTGTTGTGGTAAATTAGAAAATCAAGACATTCTGATACGAATACGTAAAGAATAACAATATAAATCAGTGAAATATTTGGCATAAACAATATGAAAGGTATGACTAAATACTAATTTATTCATTGCATTAATTTGACTTTTGTGTCTTTACTGTGGTGTTTTTCCCTTTTCTGAGTAGACAACAGAATTATATATCACTTGACTTTCCATGGGTATTCAATATTGTTGCTTTTTGTTTTGCTTGCAAATGCAGGGAAAATAAAGTCAATTAGGTTCTCATTTGCTTTGTTCATTGTCAGACAAAAATAGCATTCAGTTTCTATTTGATGATTAGAATAATGGCCAAGTCTAGAAATATGGATGGTAAGTTGAATATTCATAATCTAAAACTCAACAAAAAAGAATTAGCTATATGAAAAATATACATAAATATCATAAAAGTAATCTTTGAAACCAAGTGAACATATAACAAAACTATTTTGAAAAAACAGTATTTTCTTGGTATTTGTCATTTTCATGCCTATCCCGTTAGGTAGCTGCAAAAGAACCTCTTTAATGATCAAGAGCAACATGTTATTCTTTTTTTTTTAAGATTTATTTATTTATTTACGGGGGGGGGAGAGAGAGAGCACAGTGGGGCAGGTGGAGAGAGAAACTCAAGCCAACTGCACTGAGTGTGCAGCCCCACATGGGGCTCAATCTCATGACCCTGAGATCATGATGATTATGACCTGAGCCAAAAATCAAGAGTTGGACGTTTAACTGACTGTGCCACCCAGGCACCCCACAGCAATATGTTATTCTTTAAGCTGCCACTCATTTTAATGATAAAATTGTGTGTATTTAAATAAATCGTGAGTCAGTAATTATTATAAGGAAAATATGGCATCCTGTAGCTAAATATCTTTAATATCTAACTTCTGCATATTTTATTCTTTCCAATTACCACAGTATGCTTTGATTTTAAATGAAATCTGTTTTTCTTTAAAAAGATTATAAAATTAATACTTGTAGACAGTTCATATTGATTATCCATTTACTTTTATTGATCTTACAGGCAGAATAGTAACTTGATCTATTACATTCAACAACACCAAAATATCTACAATTCTGGTGTCAATAATCACTAAAAATCAAGCAAACATTTACAACTATCTGCAATTAAGGGAAATCGATTCAAAAGGCATGTAATTGCAATAACAATAAAATAGTATTTATGTATTAAGTCATACATAGTCAACCTAAATTTAATACCTCAGGCATTTTTATAATTTTGATATTTATACAAACCTTGAAAAGTGAGGAGCACACTGGTCAGTCACCAATGATCGTGAAAAAAATAGACAAAAGTGCTTATTTTGCTAAGAGTATATGTTTAGCCTGACCTTGTGCGATACTGTTATCCCTTCCAAAGCATTAGAAATCAATACTACATGTGCCTCAAGCTTTTTTACAGACGAATGATCTGATCAAGATGCCCTCATTTCAGAAACTAAGGTCATTAATATTTATCTTCACTTGAGCCATTTTAGAAAGCTTGCTGAACCTAATGCCCAATCTCAGACCACTGTGTGAACAGCGACATCTAGTGGGCATTATGACCCCAAACATTTTCTAAGTCTAAACGCAAGGGTATCCATGAAACAAGTGAAATCACTATGATGTATCATCTTTAATATTGACACAAGCATATTTCCAATGAAACTATATCAGAAGATTACACTTCCTGGTAGACTTTCTCTGACTCAGTAATAATATTTAAGAAAAGCCAGCACTGGGCTTCTAATCTTTATTCTTAATCAACAACCTTTCCATAGGTAAATACCTTTTGTAGATTTTTATAAAAATCCAATTTTGTTCTCTTCCTGTCTGAATTCTGGCTTCTAACAGGGTGATATAAAGATCTCTGAAACACGATGAGCTACTAAATAATCAGTATTGTGGCTCTTTTCGGAACATGAATTGGAATGTGCCAGCAATAAACAAATCCAGCCAGTCTCTATGACAATGCACTGAGGGGCAATATTAAGACATTAGAAAAGCTGCCAGTCTGTTAATTATTGTTGTATTGAGTTTACACTGAGATGTTATTAATTTTTGTAAACAAGGAATATCCATTTCAAGATTTTCTAAAACAACTGATTCATGAAATGGAATTATAGACTCATTTTACCATCAAAAAGTCATTTCCTAAGTATGACTGTTTCCTGTTAATGAAAAAGTCAGTACATTCTTTGGCTGTTTTGCATAGCCAATCTGAGGCAATCCAAATAAGCTTTTGTTGTTTGCTGGAACCTCAGCTCATCATTATACATGCTTCCAGCCAGAGATCTAAAACTATCCCCCAACTCCCTCAGGCCAGCTCCAGGGAAACTGTATCTTCCTGTCACCATGAACATTTTTTCCTGAGCACAAACTGTATGATGCAGTTCCATGGTTGTTCATGGGACACACTGGGATTGTCCCTCCAGATGGACTGAGGTACCCCCTGAAATGCCTAGACATACATAAATGAATATAAGTGGACATCACTATCAACTTATTTCATTTCCCCTAAATTAATTTCCATGGGCTAAGACTAGACCTTTCTCTTTCTCTTTAACCTTTTAAGGCCTTGTTAATGACAATAAACAGATGCAAGGTCTAGGCAACGCTTTTGTGTTTTTTTTTTAACACACCAGCCTCTTCATATACAGAATGGGCATATTTAATACTTCCAGATCATTAAAATACCCACTTCCCAGCCACATGCCATGTTAGTGATTAGCTGGGATATTCACCTGACTTCCATTTGTGTGCTAAAAAGGGCTGTAGAAGCCAAGACCCCCAGTGACTGGACACAAAAGTCCAAAGGAATGATAGTTCACAGGCACCATCCAATTGGGGAACTATGAGGAAAGGAAAGGAACCATTTTATAGCACTTAAGATTTTTATGTAAATGCTAGGCAGACATGTTCCAGTGGGCATTTCACACCCAAGTATATAAGCAGCTAATCTTATTAAAACAATGAGTGTGATTCAGATGCATTTAAAATTAATACTAAGGCTGGATGAGGTGCTGTAAGTGTAAAGCCCAGAATTTTCTCCAGTCCACTCCCACCAGTAACTCCCCAGTCCTCTTTTCAAGGTCTTAAGTATAGGAGGATATGTGGGCAGTGGCCACAAGTAGTCTAATGCTTACTAAGGAGACAGGCGGCCATGAGTGGCATTGGAGGCACCTGGAGGTTGCCTTCTACTGCTCTCCACTATATAGACTTCATTTTCCCTCTTTTCCCTCTCCCTGTTCCCTTTGTCTCTCTTATTTCTGCCTGGATCTAACAATGATCATGTGAAGCACTGTTGTGCCCCACTGCTGTCTGAACCCAGGTTGTGAAACAAAGATGATTTCTGAATTCCAGTGGAAAATGTTGCTAACTGCTCAACACTCAGCACATCCAGATCATCTCAGATGAAGAGATATGGGCAATCACAGATTATTACCGTCTGCTCATAGTAAGAAACTCCTCCCAAAAAATAATTCAGAACTTGAACTGGCATTCTGAGTTAAAGGTCTAATTCTCTGTCAGCACATTTGTATCTTGACCTTGCACATGTTTTAAGGATGGATTAGTTCAGGTTTGCAAATAAGTAATTTCAAAGTTACCAGCCCACAAAAACATTTTCATTACCTCCTCTCCCCACAAAACTACCCAAAGAGTAAAGTAAATTATACTTTTTACTAATTGCCTAGGGTCATTCTTCCCTGGGCCTGGAAGAGTATACAAGGGTCTAGTTGAATGGCTGGACGAGTGGCCACCACTAGATCCCTATAAGACTAGAAATAATTTGGTCTGGGTCTCAGTGCTAATATCATGCTGCCAAGTCTCTTTCTGAAAAGCGTAAAGGCAAAATATCCCATCCCTGCAAGCAAACCAACCACAAGGGTAGTGCCAAGAACTTTTGGGGCCCTTTTCTTGGCCACCCGGAATGCTGTTGGCAGCACTGCAGAGATTAATATATTGTTGACATGTCCTAAAACCTTGTTAAATGTTTTTCTCTTCAAGACACGTTCGTAATAGGTTTCCAAGTTTGGTCGCTTTCCATTTCCCCAGTTTCTCCTCGCAAACCCCAGGAACTTCAGTCGATGCAATGTGACAGCAAGAGAGACGTCCGCCAGGGTGAAGGATTCTCCGCAGAGCCAAGGCTGGCGGCCCTCTTCTAATCAGAGAGAGGGACATGGAGAATTAGGGGCAAGAGCTATACAGATAGACTCTAGCTGGCATCTTTTGTCTCGGTCCTGAGGGCAAGTTTGAGTACAGCAAATGATGAAGGCCATGGTACATTTTCTTGACAATCATACTCAGTGAGTAATTTTATCCTAAGACAAAGTCCATGCCAGTGTAGCGCAAGCTAAGGGAGATTTGCTTGATATGTCCGTCACCTATCCCTGGGTGAGACTGGAGCCACCTGAGCTCAAAGTTGGTCTTTGATATTGAAAAGGATTTTGAGGAGTTGAGAACCTCCAAGCCAGAGGAGTCAACAGATCTTTCCTCTTAGCTTAGGAAAACAGCAGGTGAGCTTTAGGAAAATCCATAAAATTGGGCCTGAAATGTCACTCAGTGATTGCTGCTCCTAGTTACTTATGTAAAGCAAAAGAAAGTTCCTACTGTGAAACAAGTTTCATGTAACACAGTCTTCAACTTTGTTGCCAATTAGAATAGCACAAATGGTCCATGTGCATGCACCTAGGCAATGGCTGGATAGTGCAGTTAGGTTCACAGGTACAATATTGGGATGCTCACCAGCCAGCCTGCAGATATACACAGCCCAGCCATTTTATACTTTAGACTGGAAGTATTCTCCCTGCCTAGGGAAAAAAACTAGAAGGAGCTTTCAAGCAATTACTCAGGTTATTCAACCAAATGAACTACTGTAATTACAAATGTGTCAAACAGGCTAAGTAGGAACCTCTCAACCATAACTTTAAATTGTGCAGAAAAATCCTCCACCAGTTACATTTCACATAGACACACATTGGGTTACCATTAGACACCTGGGTTTTGCTGAGTTCGGTATTATTGTTGCCATGATAATTTAAACTGCCCGTGAATAAAAATAATAAAAAACAGACTACAGAATGTTTTCGGTAAAATCTTAGAATATTACCATAAATATGCCTGGTATCCAGCAAAAGAGAATGAAAACACACACACACACACACACACACACACACACACACACACACACACACACACAAATGAGAACCTACCTGGGGTTTCTTCATTTCTTCTTTGCAACTCAGTTTCAACCTGATCCAAGACTTTCTCCAATTCATCAAGAATTTTCTTCAAATATTTGACATTGTCATGGTCAAGCAGCTTTGACTAATTAGCAAAAATAACTAAATAGGTTACTTATGCCTGCAAAAAACAATCAATACAGAGCAAAGCAGATATAAACTCTTCTAGAGTTGGAGCCTCTTTATCCAAGGCAATGAGGAGATAGAGAATAATGTTAACGCCAAAGCAAACCTGAGGGAAAAATGCTCTGGCTGTGAGAATACTCCATGGGCCAGACCCACTGGTCTACTGGCAACTCCTGTGGGACCAGATGACCAGCGATGGCCAAGAATGCAAGGGGCACAAAGAGACTCCTTTCAACCCCCAATGAATGAATGGAACTTCAGCAACTTTCGAGGAATGAAAAACTGAAGGGTCAGGCCTGAGGAAGAAACCTGAATGCAGTGAGTTAAAGACCAAAGTGGAAAGTAAGGAGCGCTGTGTGTGCAGGCATTTCTTTTAAGCAGCTCACTTAGCTAAGATAAGATAAAGGAAAATGGGAAGTTGAGGAGGGTGAGGAGTGTTGATATTTGCTACATTTTTAATATGGGTGAAGCCTGTGTGTGTTCTTGGGCCCTGAGGAAAGAATCACCAGAAAGAGAAAGGCTGACTGTAACAGACGAAGCAAAGCCCTGCTCCTTAGGAGGCAGACAAGTCAGAATGAATTAACTCAAAATGGATTAAAGACTTGAACATAAGACCTAAAACCATAAAGCTCCTAGAAGAAAACAGAAGTGGTAAGTTTCATGATGTAGGTCTTGGCAACAATTTTTTAATCTGACACCGAAAACAAAAGCAACAAAAGCAAAAGTAAACAAGGGGGACTACATCAAACTAAAAAGTTTCTGCATGACAGAGGAAACCAAAAACAAAATGAAAAGGCAGCCTATTAAATAGGAGAAAATACTTCCAAATTATGTATCTGATAAGGGGCTAACAGCATCCAAAATATATAAAGAACTCCTACAACACAATAGCAAAACAACAATCTGATTTTAAAATGTGCAGAGGATCTGAATCGAAGACATATAGAAGACATATAGATGGCCAACAGGTACATAAAAGGATGCTCAACATCACTTATCAGGGAAATGCAAATCAAAACCACAATGAGATATCACCTCACAGCTGTTAGAAGGGCTATGATCAAAAAGGCAAGAAATAAGTGTTGGCAAAGATGTGGAGAAAAGGGAACAATCACGCACTACTAGTTGGAATGTAAACTGGTGCAGCCACAATGGAAAACAGTATTGAGGTTCCTCAAAAAATTACAAATAGAACCACCATATGATCCAGCAATGCCACTTCTGGGTATTTACCCAAAGAATATGAAAACACTAACTCAAAAAGATATATGCACTCCCATGTTCGTTGCAGGTTCATTTACAATATCCAAGACTTAAGTGTCCATGGATGGATGAATGAATAGATGTGGTAATATATACACAATGGAATATTATTCAACCATAAAAAATAATGAAGTTTTACCATTTGCACCAACAAAAATAGACCTCGAGGGAATTATGCTAAGTGAAATAGGTCAAAGACATATACTGTAGGATCTCTGTTATATGTGGAATCTAAAAACAACACCACCAACAAAACAAAAACCAAGCTCATAGAGAACAGATTGGTGGTTGCCAGAGGTGGGGGTTGGAGGTGGAAGAAATGGGTGAAATGTAAGAAGAAAAAAAAATGAGAGAAGGGAGGGGAGTATAATAGAAGAACAAACTTGCCAATTGCCTGCCCTATTGGTATTAAAGTCCTAAAGGTCTAGCTAGGCCTTAAAGTGGCAGAAAACCTGAAATGACAGATGCCTAGTATGTATCATGAACTTGCTTTTTCATTTTACAACTTGCCTCGGCAATCAGCATGAGCAATATCTGCCTTTCAAGCAACTGTCATTAGGTTTGAATATCAAATCTAAGAAAGAAAAATTCTTCCTAAAAGCACAGCGTAAGCCAAAGGTAATGTGCACTGGTGATTTGCAAATATTTAAGAGATGTTCTAGAAATAGTGAAACTTTACCAAAAGTAGAACATTTAATACAAACAGTGGATGTCAATGGCGGACAGCCTGGTTTACTTACTTTAAGTCGCTTCTGTTTTGCGATGTATGCCTCTTGTAAATCTGGGTTTTCTTCAGCAAGTTTTTTCAGTTCAGATTCTGTGTTACCAATTTGGCCTGATAATAAAATCATTTTTAAAATAGGAAATTATTTCCTCCCTTCTAGACAAGAAACAAGGGGAAGCTAGGAAACTCCATGGTAAGAGCATGAGCTCTGGGGTTTATGCCCTGTCTCTGCCTTAGACTTACCCTCTCTGTGCCTCAGTTTCCTCAGACTCAAAATGGAACTATCAGAGTATCTGCTGCACAGGCTAAGGATTAAATGTGAGACATCCAGGAAAGCACTTAGAACGAGGCCCAGCACGTCGGAAGAGCTCAGTGCACAGTGGTGGTTCTACCTTTCAATACCTTTCAAGTTTTGTTAATGGACTTCTATACGACGAGAAGAAAAAAAGCCTGATTTTAAAAAAAAAATATTAACTCCAGGTGATGGAATTATATTGAGACCACCCGTTTCACATCATATGAGTACTTGTGAAGAGAAGGAGGAACAAGAAGGTAAAGCGGGAAGGGGAGAAGGAGGGCGGGGATGGAAGACGAGAGAAGGAGAAGAATCAAAAGGAAAGAAAAACAGCATAGGAGGATTATAAAGGTGAGAGACGATGTAATGGAAAGAATGTCGTTTCTAGAATTAGAAGATCTGGGTTTGAGTGTTCCTCGCCAAACACCCCCCGAGTCTGACCACGGCCACCTTCCCTTACTTTCCTATCCCAGGTACCTGTGCCATAGAACACACTTTCTCTTCCACATCCCAAGCACTGACCATACTCTGTCCTCAGAAAAGGAGAGGGTTGAATATCACAATTCAATCTTAATAAATCTCAAATCACTGAACTTAGAGGTAGACAAATGGTTGGACAGCCTGTAGTCCAGTTCCCTCACATAATGAAGCAAAAATTAAGGACCAGAAATGTGAACTCAGTTACCCATAATCCCCAGCAGATTCCAGATTTCATGATTCTTAGTCCATCTTCTATGAGAACATGTTATGTTATTTACTTTTCCACAGGCTATTCTTGAGTTTTACTCAAGCTTGGCCCTCAAGGCCAAGAGCTGGAAAATCAGTTCCTATAGACAATAAGTGTCCAGCTGAACAGATGAAGCACAGATTAATCTGACTGGTGCATGGATTGATCTGTAACATGAACATCCATGAAGCAAACTTAACAACACAACACTGTCCCCAAGTCTTCATGAGATATGCCCAGTCTCAAAAATGAATTAAAAGAACTTTGAGACAAAATTCCAAGTCTTTAAGATTGTTACATACTGCGAATCCGTGTGGTTGCATAAGCTGGGATCATGGAGTCCACAGTTAGCTCAGGATGTAAAATGCAGCCATGGGTATAGGCATCCATTGGCAATGAGTCAAGTAGTTCTCGATAATGTTGTACCCGTGGGTAATACATGCTTCCTTTATCAGGCATTAACCTGGGTGTTTTTTCTAAAAACATACACATAAACATTAAAGAAAAAGTTACAAATGAGAGGTTACATCCAAAAGCAAAATGAAAAACCCAAACCCCCTTATCAGTGTTTTCAATATTACATCAAGGCATTTAAAAGATGATATCTCCCCAGCCCAGACATTCAAAATTTGAAATGGACTGATGTATCAGACTAGACCCCAAACCATGATCACACTGAAATTCTCTCACTTCTCTACCTTACAAACTGCAACTCAACCCACAAGGTCCAGTTATTTATGCCAACTCCTCTAAGGAACATTCCCTAACCTCCTACAACCAATATCTGATTGGGTCAGGTGTGCCTTCCTCTGTACATGCAAAAATACCTTTGTACGTATACCATCATAGCCTTATCACCTTAATTGGTTGTTTGTATCTTTTTGCCCTATGCGCTTCTTCAGGGTAGTGAGCCTGTGATTCACTGTCTCTCATAATGTCTCATACATTTTAGGACATTGATAAAGGCTGGATAGGTGCATGAAAGCTCATTAATCAGAGACCACTTTTTCCTAGGTTCCAATTAATACCAAAAGTGACCCTTTTGATGTTATATGAATGTGCACTGACAGTCTTCACAGAATTCACCATGAATTTCTAATATTTTGTCTAGAAAGTGTGTTCTACATAAATCCTGTTTGCTGGTTAAACCCTAGACTCTAGATTACTTGAGGGCAGGGACCATGCACTGTTCTCTGTTGAGTTCCCAGTGCCTAATATAAGATTTGGCTCATAGTAGGTGTTCAGTAAATTTCAATCAATGAATATATTCCAAATTTCTAGTTGTCATAGAATATTTGAGCTGGAGAAGCTCTGTAGCAGTTAACAAGGACACTGAGATCAAGAGGCTGAGGTATTCTCCTAAGATACCACAGCTAATTAAAGGCAGAACAAGAACTAAAATCATTGATTCCTAAAGCAGTGCCCTGCTTTATAACATCATTGTGACATCTTCAAAGGGGTTACATTTCAGAGACTATCCAAGAAGAATAAAAATGAACCACATGATCCAAAGATCAGGACTACGTCCCTTCAGAAACACTTTCTACTTCTGACTCTCAAACTGCTCCGGAAAAATGCCAATGAGCTTATTCCAACAAGTGAAAAGAATAGCCTCAATTTTATTCATTTATTTCTTAGTTTGGGCTATTTAATTTAGAATCCTTTTGAGCATCCCACACTCATTCATAAGTGTTGACAATTCAGAATTGGTTGCAGAGCATTTCAGACAAGATCTCATAATGCCATAATCCAAGTGGAACAAGCTTTCTAAGCCAACAGACTATTTCTGATTCTCTAAGAAAAAATAAGATGGATTACCCCTCAAACCAGTGGGCAAATATCTAATTCCCTGCTGGGGAGTCCAATTCTGAAGTCTGCATTGGAATAACTGAGAATGAAGTGTCAGCCACATACTGCTTGTCAACAGTGGATTTACCCAACTACAGCACACTTCCTTGCTGACCTTTCAGGATCTCGGTATTATCAGTAGGATCCTAACCAATGCCTAGGAGACATTTCCGTGAGGACAACAGACTGGAGTCCTTCTACGGTCCTTGAAATACTGAAGAGTTCTTAACTTTTTGTGTGCCACCGACCTCTTCTCAAAATAATGTTCTTAAACATACAAGATACAGGATTGCAAAAGAAATAGATTATATTGAATATGTTAATCAAATTAATTTTAAATTATAAAATATTAATATGGGTGCCTTTTATTAATTCATTAACAGGATCTAGCAGCAGGTCTAATAACTACCATAATTTCAAAGTAGCTATAAGCATAAGTTATTTTTAAGATAACTCCATAACCTGATATACTATGAACATATCTGTGATTTCTATTGGTAACAATGTCACAGGCACTCCTGATATTGCTGTGGTTTATGCCTACATTGGAAATGAGATGAAGTAATAAGTTTCTGTTGGAAATTAGTGAAGATATAATTTTTTCCCCCTCTAGGATGTCAAATCTCCTGAATTCTATTCATAGACCACTAAGAGCAACAGTTCTCAAAGTGTGGTCTAAGAATCCCTGGGCTTTCCCTAGACACTCTCAGGGGGTCCACAGACTTAAAGCTACTTTTATAGTAATGCTACAGTGTTAATTGCTTTTTCACTTATTCTCCATCAAGGATACAGCAGAGTTTTTCAAAAGCTACAGGACATGTGATGGCCCTATCACTCTGACAGTTAATGACATGTGGGCTTGTGTATTCGTGTGTTTTAAATTTTTCTGTTTTAATTTCTAATTTGGCAAATATTGATAGATATACCCCATAAAAGGTTTCTGATGTTCTCAATAATTTTTATGATAAAGGGGCCCGGAAACCAAAAAGTTTAAGAACCACTGCTCTGGGGGGGGTCCCAAAACCCCAAATTAATAACAAAAAATGGTACAGCGTTTTGAAATGCTTCCAAGTAGTTAAGTTTATGGCCACTAGCTCAGGCTACTTTCTGGTGCCAGGCCTGGGGTTTGTCTTCAGAAGAGAATACGACTTCCTTCTGGGAAACTGAATAAGAGCAGGAAAAACACTGTCTGGTAATTGCTTTCTGGGGAGGTTCCATCCGGCTAAGCCCAAATTCTTCAAAGGAAGATAAATGTTTAAATCCACGAAAATAATTTTCTTCTACTCAGGACACTGTTACTACATAACTATCTCCTATAACACTTTGTCAGAGCATGAGATTCCCACTGAAGCGAAGTTCTCATCCAGCCTCACTGTCTCTCTTCCAACACCTCCATGGCAACACCTGCAATGTGCTGTCACTGTCCTCCTCAACACCAGGGCACAATAGTGCCCACTGCCTCTGGGAACAGAGTTTTTCAAAAGGCAGTTGGGAATTTCCTTTGAATTTGAATACAGGCCTTCCCTCTCACTCTCATTCTATTTTATTTCCCAGTCCTTCCATAAAGTACTTTTGTTGTAACACGCACAAAAAAAAGAAAAAGAGAGAGAGAGAAAGAAAGAAAAGAGAAGAGGAGAAGACAAAAGAAAAGAAGAAAAGAAAAGAAAAGAGGAATGCTTGGGTGGCTCAGTAAGTTAAGCGTCTGACTTTGTCTCAGGTCATGATCCCAGGGTCCTGGGATCCAGCCCCCCCCCCCCCGCATCTTGCTCAGTGGGGAGCCTGCTTTTCCCTCTGCCTGCCGCTCCCCCTGCTTGTGCTCTCTCTCTCTCTCTCTCTCTCTCTCTGATAAATAAATAAAATGTTTTAAAAAAGAGAAAAGAAAAAGGGGCGCCTGGTTGGCTCAGTCGGTAGAGTGTGCAACTCTTGATCTCGGGGTCATGGGTTCGAGCCCCACATTGGGTGTAGAGATTACTTAAAAAAAAAAAAAAGGCTGTTCTTGGTATTCTACCCCAGTCAGGAGTGAAAAAGCAGTAGAAGGCTTACAGAGAAAGGGCACAGAATCAGAGGACTTTTAAGAAGCAAGCACTGAGCTACGGTGAACGCTGTGAATTGTGCAAGACTGTTGAATCACAGTTCTGTACTTCTGAAACAAATAACGCAACATATTTTAAGAAAAAAGAAAAAGAAGAAGATAGCAGGAGAGGAAGAAAAGGGGAGTATGTCAGAGGGGGAGACGAACCATGAGAGATGATGGACTCTGAAAAACAAACTGAGGGTTCTGGAGGGGAGGGGGGTGGGGGGATGGGTTAGCCTGGTGATGGGTATTGAGGAGGGCACGTTCTGCATGGAGCACTGGGTGTTATGAACAAACAATGAATCATGGAACACTGCACCAAAAACTAATGATGTAATATATGGTGATTAACATAACAATAAAAAAATTAAAAAAAAAAAAAAAAGAAGCAAGCACTGAAAAGAGTTTCCAGCATTAGGGAATAGGGTTGCTATACTGGAAACCAGAATAAGTGACTAAGCTGGAAGAATAAATAAAAATAAACAAGTAAATTGGCAGAAGACCAGACTTTCTAGAAGAACTGAATAGGAGACAAGGCAGGTCTTGTACTGCACCTAAACTTAGGCAAATGCAGATAGACATAAAGCAGAAAGATGTGATAATGAGAGAAAACTAGTTTTTTAAAATGAGAAAGAAAAGATACAATAAAAGCATTCTGCAGCTATTTAACAGGGACAAACAGCTCCATACTGTCTCCAGTCCCTGCATTGCTCAGTAGAATAACAATGACCTGGAGCCATTAAAAAAAAAAAAAAAAAAAAACAGTTTCCCCAAAAGCAAAAAATTAAAAGAATGTAGGAGCTTATAGGCATAAGATTCCATTATTTTCCTACATTGACTGCTCTGATTTCCCATGTTCCCCAGTGATGGCAGATAAAGAAGGCATAATTATGCCCTGTTTTCAAGAAAGACTCCCTCCCCCCACAGGTCTATTTGAATAACTTTCAGCTCTTCCTTATTATTATTAATTCAATGAAAAGAGGCTTCATTCCTATCTTTATCCCCTTGTGGATTTTTTATTTTACTTAGATCACTTAGTGATAACACTGCTGTATAAGATAATATGCATCAGGTAGTTGAATAAAACTGTACCTTTCAACTAGTCAAACACCACCCTATTAAAAAATATAATAAAAATGGTAAATAAGTTATGACCTAAAGCAAAAGTTATGGTTACAAACTGACTACAGTTCAAAGCTGTCACAACTGTAGAACTGGAACAATCAAATCTAAACACAGATGAGAAAAAAAATGGTGTCAAATTATAGAAGTTCATTATATGCAGCCATGATTTTCTGAGAAAGACAAATTTATAGCATTATTTTAAAAAAATTTTATACCTTAAATGGTATTATACTTAAGACTTTGAACAGAAACATTTGTAATTGAGGGGCAAGACTTCATCAGTTTGTTCCAATCATTGTTAACACATAATGTGGAATTAGAAACTTTACATTTTAACACCCCGACCTGTCCACTAAAATTGGACAAAGAGTAAAAAAAAAAAAAAGGTAACTTTATAAGTCCCTTTATTGGCACAATCATGAGTTTTAAATGCTCATTTTCTTTTTCCTTACCACATACCATATTTTCTCCGCACTTGGTTAGAACCTTTGTGCTAATCTATAAGTTTAGTTGATGTGCTAAAAGACATATAAAGTTATCCAACTATATATGAGGCTTTTATTAATAGATAAAAATTGAAAAAGTTGGAAACTCTTACCTAAATAACTGCATTTTTAATGTAACAGTGACTTCAGAATTAATGTTTTTAAAATGAGTTGATTTTCAATAGATATTGACAAAATCTTATCCACAAAATATATTTCCTAATGAGACTTACATATAATACTTTAATATCATACCAGAATACTTTATTTCCAAACCAAATTCTATTTCCTAAGAATAAATTAGGTATATATAAACCAAAGACATGAGACATGATCTTCAGAGAACTCATATATTACCAAAATTCTGTATTCACCATATGACATCCCTGATTCCAGATTACCACTGAGTCATTCGGCAGTAATAAATAGTTGTAGTTATTTCAGACTTACTTTTTTTATTATCTAGTGGCCAAATTAAATTCACTGAAAGAGGTTATGAGTAGTGTAAGAAATATCTAGATTTTAAAATCTATATTAGTGCATATATTCATTTGTTACATCCACTATTCCTGAGTTTCCCTAGTTTGCTTAGTATCACACCTCATCTAGTTTAATCAATTGCATGCTTTAACATATCTACTCTTCATTATAAGCCCGAAGAGAAAAAGGTGTCACATATATGAAAAGGAGTCAGTGAAACTGAGTAGTAATAATAGCACATGCATGTATTAAAGACAGATTTGGTATTATCAAGTTTACAGAATGAAACTATCTTTGAAGATTAGTAAGCTTCTAATGATTTAGGGATCTTTGAAATATCTCAGGTCCTTGCACCAATTAACACCCAAAAAATAGCTATTAAAAGAATGAATAAAGAGATTGTTCTTTGCCAGCCTTTGGTTGAGCGCCCATAATTGAGTACTTCTAAATTCTTCTTCTGACCCAAATGGTGACCTCAGGAATACCACTGATGTCTACATCAGTACTGCTTTCAAAAAAAAAAAAAAAATCAAGGGGTGCCTGGCTGGCTCAGTCAGAGGTTCTCATGACTCTTGATCTTGGCATCATGAGTTCGAGCCCCACACTGGGTGTAACAACTACTTAAATAAAAATAAAATTTTTTTAAAAATCGAGCATAGCCATCATCCAATTTAGAAATTAATTTTTTTTTTAGGCTAAGACTTGAAGAGGATTGCCTTCGCTACCAAGTTACTAACACCAAACTACCAATTATTTAATGGACTTATCCCAAAAGCATAAGGATGTAAATACTGATTACACACAAATGTTGAGAAATGTCTACAGGTCAGCAAAACCATTTTTAATATAATCCCCAGCTGGTAAACTAATAAGGGACGGCAAATAACAGCAAAGGAGATACCAGTTGACCATACTCTATATTGTACATGAATGAATATACTTAAAGTCTCCTATTACAATCATGGGCAACTAACTATATGTCTTGTGAAATCCATTCACTTCTTATTCTAAGTTGTAAATGTTCCTCAAAGTTCCACACATAATTGGACAAAATGTTGCATGTTCTGACCAGTTCACAATTTGCCATGTTCTAGATAGAAGCTATACTTTTAAAACAACTTGAGATCATACCAGCCTTTTGTTATTAGCTTTAATCAATAACTTTTTAGCAAGCCAGGTCTCCCATCCTTCATTAACGCAGCTGATTTTTTTTTAATTCACATACTACATTTAGCCTTGTTAAATTTTATCTTCATTATTTTTCCATTTTATTGTCCCATGACAAGCATTTCACAAACTAGTCATTATTTTAACTATCCCAGCTTCTGTCATCCACAAATGTAACAGTATTTCCACAATGTCTTTATTTAAGTCATTTATAGAATTATTAGGCTCAAGTCAGAGAATAGAAACTTGTAAGAACACCAGTAGAGATCCCTGTCCAGGCTGATGTCTATCTTCAAAAGTTCATTCATTTTAATCATTCAAAAGTGTTTATTAAGCTCCTGTTAGAGAACATCCACCATATGAAGCACTGGGGACGCAACTGTTAATAAGACAGACACTAGCTTGATCTTATGGTATTTACAGTGGTCTACAAGTAATTGAAATAAATGTAACAAAATTATATAAGTCTTTAGCTAAATGGGCAACCTTGTGTTCATTTATAAATGAATATTCTTTAACACGGTGGTTTGTTCATCTGAAAATGTGCACTACTTTTATCCAGCCATATTGGCTCCTTTGTTCCATAAGGGTATCTTAAGAAGTAATCGCAAATGCTCTACTTCAGATACATTACATATAGAACCATGCCCAGTATACAATGGATTCATTTTTTTAAGTGTTAAAGCCATTCTTCAGTAATGTAAAACTTAAGCTGGTTCCTTTTAACTGAGATACTCTAAAGTTACATATATGTGTGTGCGAGTGTGTGTGTGTGTGTATAACTAATTTATAGTGCTGCTTAAAGTTTAAGCAATTACTTAACACACAGTAAGTGCTTCTCAAATTTTAATGTATATATGAATCACTTCAGGATCTTGTTAAAATGCAGATTATGATTCAAGAGAGCTGCAGTAGAGTCTAGGATTCTGCATTTCTAACAAGCTCCAAGGTGATACCAATGCTGCTGGTCAATGGAACACACTTTAAGTAGCAAGGATTGGTAGAATTTACCTTTTCCCGTCCTTGACAATTGGGATTAACATCTGTCTTGTCTGGCTCTTTTCCTAATCTCCATGGGTTCTTAATGACAAATATAAATTATCTTAATGGTAATTGTGGTAACACATGAATGTTTATTTTTTATTTTAATACATTGGGATAAACTTTCCCCATAGACTAGAGTAGCCTTTATATAACTATTTTCTTGCTGTCTTCATATCTACCATGGGTTTTGGGTCCCTTAATCTTCTTTTAACCCTTTCCAATGGAGTGACAACTCTCCTGGGAAAGAGAAAAGAGTGAACTAAAAAATGACTGGCCTTGCTTTATCTCTGCAGTTGATAAAACTATATCACCTAATCCAGGAGGACAGAGAAGTCAAGTCACCTAGGATATGCAACAAGTTAGCAATAGCTTCAGATTAAGAGCTGGGATTCTTGATTGTTTACTGATTCTACTGGAATAGCCAGAATTAAAGTCCTTAGTTTCCATATTTTCATTTAACATTAAGCCCCAGTGCCTTCTCCTCTGATTCCATAAGTAGTAAGTAGAACTTAATATTTCCCTTCTTTGAGTAGGAGTCAGAATGTATTTTAGTTTTGTTTTTATATGATCAAAGCAAAAGGAAAACTTTAAGAAAACCTAATAATTATTAACATTACTATGTTGTAAAGTAACATACTTTATATTACTGAATACCTTAAAGGAGAAACAATGCAAGGAGAGGAGGAGCAGGAGAATGGCAGTAGGAGTAGGAGTAGTTCAAGGGATGCCAACAAAACATTTAAACATGATTTTCCATTTACTGTATCTTTTTAAGATTTTTGGTTATTTAAAATGGAATTCTTATACAGTAATTTTGTTTTATTCATATTATTATAACCACTTTTCCCAAGAAATACAAATTATTTAGCAGACTTGTCCATTTCCAAAAAGCTCAAGGTTAAGAAAAATTGTCTTAAATCAATTAGCCACCATTTTCAGTATAGTCTCCAGCATATAGACATAAGGATAAAAGAGAAAACAGTTCATTAAACTCTCTGGTTTAGATCAATGGCCACCTCTAAAATCTCCAATCAGAATCCTAGAGAACCAAACACTTGGAATAAGAATAGAGGCAGCCCCATTGCCAATCTAATTCCCTGGGGTTCCCTACACACACTTTTAGGTCCCATACCTATTTTTCTAAGTACCTCAGACATTCTTGGCCTACTAATTTGGAGTTATATTCTGGTTTTATCCTGCCCAATTAACATCAACATAACTAGAGGCAGATGAAAAGTAACTGGATCTCATGCAGCTTCTATTTCAGAAGAGTCCTCAGCTGAAAGGAGCCTTCTGTTCTCTCAATTATGCCAGTGATCAGCTATATAATCTTGGGCAAATATTGAAGCTATAGTTCACCTCAAAGGATTGTCATTGGGATCAAGCAAGACAATATGGAAGTAGCAATGACTATGGGAGACAGCTAGTATAATATGAAGATATGGATTTGAAAGACTTCCATTCCAGCCCTACTTTGCCATAAAATAGCTGTATTACCTTAGGCAACCCCTGTTTTCCTTCATCAATTACAATGGAATAACTAGTCTATCATGCCTGTCTCAGATGGGTTCTTTTGAAGACTGAATAGAACAGAAATTATAAAATGCCTAACATAAAACAGACTGTCAATAAATGATTATTACTTAAAAGCACTATACAAATTTAAGTGCTATAATTCCTTACAAAAGATATAAAATTCATACTATAGAGAAGTCACAGGGCAAAGCTCTCCAAATATACCAACATTCTATTCTCCCTTGCCTAAGTTTTATTCCTCTTTTCCCCTTTTTCCCTCCTATTGTTTTTAAGATGGAACTATTTGGTAGAGAAAACTGGTTTTCGTAGTGTACATTTCAAGTGGTCATGAACTTTCCAGGATAAAAATTCACCACCACAAACCCCACAGCCGCAGAGGAAAACCTCTGAATTTAAAAGGGAAGTTCCAACATTAAATTTGCAGTTTATATAAAACATTTTAAATAGAGTTATGCTGGCTTACATAAAATTTATGGTATCGACCTATTTTATATTTGTGTGCTTATGGAAATGGAAAAGGTTTTTAGCATGAAACCAACACCATAAAACCAAAAGAAAAAAAGGAAGGAAGAAAAGAAGGAAGGAAGGAAGGAAAAAAGGAAGGAAGGAAGGAAGGAAAAAAGGGAGGGAGGGAGGGAGGGAGACAGACATATATCTGTGTTGAAAGTAAATCCAAAAAATCACAAATAGCCTTAACATTACCATCCAGGAAAGTCTGTTCAAGATAATCAATGATCTGAGTGGCCTCACAAATAATGTTTTCCCCGTGGATAAGGACAGGCACTTCTCCAGTTGAGTTCAAACGCATAAACCAAGGCTCATTGTGCTCACTCAGGGGCAGACTTACATCATGTTCCTCGCACTTCAATGCCTTTTCAGCAATTACCAAGCGCACCTGAAAGAGTTCACACTGGTTACTACAACACATGTAGGCTTTCAATTAAATGACATCCCTGGATACTATTAAGCAGCCTTTCTGTGCTTCCCTAAGTTATTATTATCAACATTCTTTTTAACTATTCCTATTCTAGGAATTAACAAGTGAGATATATTCTAGCGGGTCTTAATCCTATATATTAGAAAGGACAAAAAAAAAAGATTGAAAATAATTCTGGCTAAATTCATTCCACAGTGACTCTCCATCACCACTACTTTCTTTCCGTCCTAAACCTAAGTATGTGTCCTCCCCAGAGAAGAATCTGATATACAGATGTGCTAGGCCTTGTTGAAGAGAATGAATGCGTACAAGAAAAAGAAGGAACTGTAGATTATGCGGTTGCATGAAGGCGCTTCCCTCTGCCTCACTCTCCAAGGCCCAGGGGACAAGGCCTCCGGCCCAAATACCTAAAGTGATGCTTTTCTGTCGCATTTCATGAGTGGCAAAGCCTGAGTCATAGCCTTTCCATCTCAGACTAATTCTCTGTGCTCCCCCACAAGGCGCATCCCTGTCCTCCAGGGAGTGCCCGCCCGTGTTAGGGCTTTGGAGGCCTGGTTCTAGACGCGCCGGAGTACCAGGGAGAGCCCTGAGGGAGCTGTCCCGGTGCTGAAACCCGATCCGCGCCGCCCACCCCAGCAGAGGCCTTTACCTTTTGAGAGCTGAAAGAATGTGTCCAGTGGTACAGAATGAGCCTAACCTCTGCGTCCGACTTGCCTTCCGCCATCAAGGGCGCGCCCCCTCTCTGCTCCTCCTGCCTCCGAGACATTTTGGGGTGCTCCGGCGCTGCAGGGCCTCGCCTGTCAGCCCTTTATTTCTCCCACCCACACTTCCCCGCGAAGCGTCGTTAGTTTTTCCGCGATGCCTCTGGGAGCGGGGAAAGAGGATTGCGCGCAGACGAATAGACCACTGGGAAATGTAGTTTCCACCGCCAGAAAGCTGCACGGCCGCGTCCGCAAAGATGCGGGGGTGTCTTCGCGCCAGAAAGCCTCCGGCATATGGAAGTCACATAGGAAGTGCAAATGGACTTTTTTAGAGGAAACCGTCTAAAATACGAGTCCCTGAATACTAAAGTTAGTAATGAATAATGTTGGCTGCAAATTACTCATTGGTTTGGGGGGATGGGGGGATGGAGTAGAAGTTGCTCAGGTATAAAAGCAGCAATTTCCTCTTGGAGGATTTGTACCCTTTGCAGAAGGGAAGTTCCGGTTGGCAAAACAGGATAAGGAACCATGAGTTTTCATTAGAAGATGCTCTTATGGAGTCATGCAAAATAATAAATGATAACAGATCTTATAAACGATGGCGAGTTGAAATAACCTAGTTGCTAAACACAGAATTTTTAGGGCAGAACTACCTGAGTTCACGTCCTGGTTTTTGAAGTGGAGGTAATAATTCCATTTCCTCCATAAGGTTTTCCTGACAAATAAGTAAATACAACGTTAAACACTCAAAATAGCCTCGCATGTTGTAGGCACTCAATATTATTCACAAGTTCAGCTGCTTTATAAATACCCTCATAAGCCATAGTCAAAATCATAAATTTATACTAGTCTAATGATTGTATACCTCTTAAAATTTGGCATAATAGTAAATTAATAAAAATTCTCCATTAGTAAATATGTATTAATATGACCATAAAATGAATCCTTGTATAATTCATTCAGTAAATACTTAGTGAGCACCTTCTACATTCTAAGCATTATGCTACGCTCTGGGAATACAAAGACCTGACACTCAAAATATGTCTGGTGGCAGAGACAACAAATAACTAGACAACACAACAGAGATGATAACTGTCAGTCTTAGAATGAACACAAGGTTCTATGAGAAAAGAGAGGCAAGTATGCAACTCAGGTGAAGAGAGAGAAAATCTCATGAGGTACTCCCTCCCCTTTACAATATTTCATTTGTTGTTCTCTATAATTCTTTTATAATTTTTAAATATTTAAAAAATATCTTTCATACTCATAAGTTAATTCAAATGCTACAGCAAAAAATGACCCTTATCAAATTTGTTTTTTTATCCATTTGTTCTTCAGAGTAGAAGAGGAAAAAGCAAAACTTTGAAATCAGACAGAGTGGGGTTTAAATTCTGGGTCCACCCCTAACTTGACCTTTCTTGAGCCTTCACTTCCTCATGTGTAAAATATGGATATATAAAAATATATGCCTGCTGTGGGAATTCAGTAAAAGAATGTATATAAAGCACTTAAGACATTGCTGGAATAGAGCAGTTGATGAAAGCATATATGGAAAGCTCCTCCATGACATTAAGAGAACATATTATACTTTCTCTTCTCTCTTAACGGCCTCAAGATTTTTACAACTACCTATATAATCCTCCATTCCCACTCCTCCTCAGAAAAACTTTATTTTAAATTCTTCCACTTCAGATTCCAACATATACTATACAGTTACCTTTCCTTAATTAATTCAATCACTTCAATATCCAAATAGACTCAACACTCTTGGCAGGTCATCTGTCACTTGCCATTGAAAGAGTTCTCACAATAAATCCCTCGTATATAAAATACTGAGTACTTTCCCTATCACATCTTCCAAGTCACAAAGCCTTAGAGCAAATATTGAATGAATTGATTGATTACTGTGTTGGTGTTTAATATTAAGCATTCATAGATGTCCTTGGGAGTACGAATGTGTACATGGCTTCTGATGGGAAATTGATCCATATGCATCAAAAACCTTGAAAATGGGCATAACTTCTAGCAATTCTTCTATTTGCAGTTTAAGGACATAACTTTTAGCAAATTCCAGCAGTCGGCTGAATGACAGCTGGTAATGGTAATAGAAATTTTAGCTATGCACATAGCTGTTGAGAAGAAAGACTGCATTTCCCAGACTCCATTTCACCTAAATGCGACCTTATGACTACATTCTAATAAATGGGATAATGGATGTGCCACAGAGAAAGTTCTGGGAAGTTTCCTTAAGAAAACTGTTAGTCCTGTGCTTCTTCTTTATCCCATCCTGCTTCTGGGAGGGTGGATGCTTATTTTGGATCAGGAGGAAGGTACCCCATCTCAGGGATGGCCAAAGCCATGAGCTGGAGGGAAAGTGAGCCCCTAAGGATATGGAGCAGAACCACCACACAGTCGGCAAACCTCTAAACGTTTACTTAAAGGAGATAAATCCACTGTTATTTGTTGTGATTTCCAAGTGCTATTGTCTTAACCTATCCTAATATATCAGTCTTGTAAAATGTAAATGCCTTTTGTTTATGCCTCTACATACAGTAATTTTCCAATAAGCGAATATGTGCTGCTTTTGCCTCTTAAATATTTGAACGTCAAAAGAATATCATTCAGCAGATTAAATAAGGAAACATAGTGGTGTTTGGGGGTTTTTTGTTTTGTTTTAATCATGATAGGGGTAGGAAAAAAAAGCTGTTACATCGACTTTCATTGATCCATAATTCCTGTTATTTTCCATCTCACTAAAAGCCACTTGTAGGTAATATGAAAACCTTATTACCCATTTACTTGTTTATTCAGAGAGTTGACTAAATCGCATGTGTATTCTGTAGCTGTATATCTTTGAACATAAAATTTGCTTGTGGGCCCCTGGAGAACAGGAGCCAGATCCAGGTCAGTTTATTTCTTCAATATGCATTGTAGACCTTACCTGTCCCAGGAACAGTGCTAAATACAGAAGACATGGATTTAAAAGTCATAGTCACTGGGAACTCAAGTGTGGAGAAAGAGAAATGAGATTTCAACATGTGTGGTAATTGCTTTGATATCTAGGAGATTATAATAAGAATATAGACAAAGGCACCTAACAGAGACAGTCTTCCCAGAAAAGGTGATGATCTTTACTGTAACTAGTACCATACTAATGCAATTACCAATATATCCAGTGTTGTACCTCCTCTTGCTCATACAGGCTCATGAGAGCTGATTGTTAAATTTTCAGGAGTTTTATAAGCTGGATGTTCAACCCAGCTATTACTAAAAATTAAATAAAATTGAATTGCATTTAAATGAGTTATTTACAAAATAAAGCTAGCAAGTGCTCAAAACTCACCACTTCCTATTTTATTACATTTATTATTATCTATACTCAAGTTTGTTTTTGTCTATTATATTGGTATGATGGAAGTCACCTATACGGATGTGCTACAGTGCATGTCTTTCTAACTCCCTGTTCAGTGATATCATGTTAGTAACTTGAAACTGGCCATGGTAGGGGTATTTACATTACAGAAATTGGCAAGAACTATCTATCATGTGTTTGTTTTTTCAAGAAAGTTGGTTGTTAAACATTTACCAGCACACCTCTGAATGCACATATCTTATTTAATATTGAATAAATTGTTTTGAAGATGATGATAAGAAGAACCCTGAATATATTTTGAATGTTTTAATTTGTACTTGGTACAGCTTCAGTTCTGCTTTCTCTGTTTCTCAGACAGCCACAACGCTATTTCCTTTTCATTCTCTTCACTGTGGTTAGGGGAAAAGTAAATATGAACACATCTATCAGCCCACTTTTGAACACTGAGCACTTTCTCTAGCATCCTCCCAGCAGCAAAACCATGAATCTCAGTAAATACAGAGTGCATTGATTATTGCACTGGTGTTTAATACTAATAATACCTCATAAACAAAAGGCATAATGTAGAATTTTGCATTAAAGACCACGGACCACTTTCTTACAGTCTGGCCACACAGATATAACCAGTTTGGGAAAATTCCTTGATCTAGACAGTTATAATATGTGCCCTTCGGTGTCTTCTGCTTCAATCAAGTCTTGATTTATCATAAAGAACTATCATGGCAGAATGATCTATATATTTATAAAAGTGATTATTGCTCATAGTCCTATTACTCATCTATTTTGGCAGGTATTAACTCATATTTATATATACATACATATATTTTTAATGTATGTCAACTAAGCCAGAGATCTTGAAACCTTCTGACAAATTGTTAATACTCCAGGTTTCTGATTTTTAAAGTACTTTTATGAATGACCACAAGAGGTCTCTATTTTTAAGAATAATCTGCTTTTTGTCTTCCTTTCTCTCTTTTTTTTTTTTTGGCTTTACAAATTAGAAAACAGAAATGATGGTATTCTCAAGAGTATATATTTAACTAATTAAGCTATCTCATTCAAAATCAAATTTTCCAAAATGAGAAAAAAAATCCTTTACACATACGTAGAACAGAATTGTCTCCAATTCCTCCTGATAATAGCAACGTTAACACTAAGTACCTAGAAGCTACTTCGCCCGCTCTGCTTTGACCCATGCCAGTTATCCAACACACGTGAATGGCATAGAATTTGTAATTAGTGTGCATGTAAGAAAAATGGAGAGGGGGTCCTTACTTAGAAATTATTTTGAGAATGCTTATCCCAAAGGTGAATAGTTCCTGTTGTCTGACATTCTCAAGCACTGCAAAACTCTAAGTTATTATCTCACTGAATGAGATAAAAGTTGGCTCATGGAATACATTGATTTGGTAAAAGAATTGTTATGATTCTGGCTAGTTTACCTGAGCTCTAATGAACATGACTCCTGTATTTGATTTACTGTAGTGGTTCTCAAAGTGTGGTCCCCTGATCAATATCACCTGGCAACTTGTTAGAAATGCACATTCTACTGAATCAGAAACTCTGGAGCAATTGGTGTTTTAGAAAGTTCTTCCGGGGGCAGCTGGGTGGCTCAGTCATTGTCTGCCTCTGGCTCAAGCCATGATCTCCAGGTCCTGGGATGAGGAAGCCTCCATATCAAACTCCCTGCTCAGCAGGGAGTCTGCTTCTCCTTCTCTCTCTGCCCCTCCCCTGCTCGTGCTCAATCTCTCTGTCTCTGTCTCCCTCTCTCAAATAAATAAATAAAATATTTAAAAAAATGTCTTTCAGGTTTTTCTGATGCACTTAGGGTTTGAGAACTACCAATTCAGTGTAAAATTGATGAACCATTCCAATTCTCCTTCCCTAATTTGCCCCATCTCTAAAATTTATAGAGCAGAATCGTGTCTGAAAACATGACTTACAGTGTCTGGAAAAAAGGTCAAATAATCTGAAACCACTTCCACAAAACAGTCTGATAAAACCCCACGGTGCCAAGTCACCATAGTTTATACACTGAAATGCCAAGACACTTCCACTTTCCCCTCAAAATATGTAGATTACTCCCTGCAGGCTTCTAAGCAAAAGCCTCAATGACCTGAGAATAGCCCAGATGTATTTTTGAAACTCTAAAATGTTACCTCTGGTCTTTCTTGCATCCCAGAGCAAACAATCATATTTAATACCAAGTGCAACTTATTAATTCCGCAGGCTCTAGCTGTGAGGTTACTCTATACATTTAATAATCTGATTAATTTTCTAGTCTCTCAAAGAATGACTACTAAGGTTAATGTACTAAATTCTTTATTTTTAACTAGAGAATTCACTTTGAGCTATATTTCTGGTAGAAAAAATTGACATATATGTCCACCCTCTCTCATCTGTCTCTACTGTGATGAATGGTGTACATTTCAGAATAAACACATGAATATAGACTTTTTTATAATTTAAGCAAAGATGTATTTGCCCTACATGGTTGCTAATATTTTTTGGAGTGCTTACTGTGTGCCAGGAACTATTTCAAGCCCTTATGTGTAGACTGTATTTAACACTTGCAAAATCCCTTAAGACAGGGAGAAATATCTCCATTTTATAGATGAGGATATTGAGGCACAGACAGGTCAGGAAATTTCCCAAACTCACACTATTAGCCCCAGAAGTCTGGTCTAGAGATCATGTTCTTACCACTGCAAGATGCAGCCTCAGTATATGGGAGACAACCATAGGGTCATCAGCTCTGATTTCACTAGTCTCATGCAAATATTACCTATTTCTTCAGACACTAATTGTGTTAATTCAGGAATTTTTTGCCCAAGACTGTTTAGAGTTCATACAAAAAACGAATGACAGGATGCAAAGAATATCCTCCTAAAACTAAACCAACACTTACAAGTTTGAACCAACAATCCCCTAGTAATATCTAATATCCTTCTAAAAGTTTACAAAAGTTACTTTAAAGACAGTATTCATTTGATTTTCCCAACAAACCCCCTTTTGGAGATAAGGAATCCGCACTGAGATATGACATATACCACCCCACTAATAAGCGGTAGAGCAGGAACTAAAACAACAAGGCTTCCAGCTCCAAATCCTATGGACATCCTATCCCATCTCACAGCTCCCAAGAGGCTCACCACTTGCCTCAGCCTCGATATGGACCAACCTGAGAGTACTCCATTATTTATTACATCACAGTCTGACTTCAGTCCCCTTTCTTGACTTTACAATGAAGGATTTGGCCATGGTGATCCAGTACTGTGGGGTCCTCTCATTGTCTGAGTTCAGTGCCTGAGGTTACACTTCACTGTGTAACTTGTCCTTAATTTAATGTTGCCCTCCACTGCAGTCCAAAGCCTAGCAATTAAGAGCTCAGACTCTAAAGTCAGAGCTGGAAACAAATATTTGCTCCACCACTCACAAGCTATGTGATCACGCAGTCCATAGCTTCCTCACTTATAAACCAGGAAAAATAATTGTGCACTTTCACTGGGATAGATTGAGGATTGATGGTGATTTATAAAATGTTAAGTATTAACACAGTGTTTAGCATAGGATATATAAAAAGTATAATAATGATAGTATGTAAAAGTAACTGGTATTTTTTAACACTCTGGCTAAATGTTAACTCTTCATATGGTATGTTCTCCAGTCAGAGGAGTTTGGCTACTAGATTGGCTGACCCTTGGAATTTCATTTTTGGCAATTCTCTCTAATGATTTTGTGTAAATTTTAGACATTTATACCTCAAAAGTACATATGAAAGCATTAGCATTAAGTAGAAATTAAATATTTCTTTTCTTTTGGAAATCAAATATTTCTAATGAAAGAAATAACAATAAAATATTTAGGTACTATGCATAGATCCACACAGGTTCATTTCCAGACTTTATGCTCTGCCCCCTGGAGTAGATCACTAAAAGAACACTTCCCTGATTGTGTTAAAAATATTAGGCAAACGTCAAATATAATATGAAGGTAAGGCAAGTTAAGGAGAAAAAAAGGAGTCACTTCCCAGTGTGCTTGACTAGTATTTGAATAATATCACTAACACCTCTTTCTTAATGTTACAATAGTAAAGAGGTCTATTTATAAATGTTTGCAGCTCTGAAAGCCTCTAGAATATTTAGACACAATCTTGGAGAAAGCATATTCCATGGAAGACACTTAAAGCTTGGGTGTGAAATTGCAGCTTTGTATGAGAGGTGTTTCCTAAGTTAAGTGATTTCTTATTAATTTACAATGTGCTTGTGTACAGTTTATCATTTAATCACAACTATGGAATGCCACTCCCTCAGTGGAAGGTTACTTTTTCTCCCCATTTCCCAAAAAGTGACTCAGGTAGTCTTCCCAGACACCGTTTATCATTCTCTTTTTATGTTTAAAGGAATCTGTCCAGGGATTGAAAATCATGTGGCACTTATCTTTGTAATTCAAATTAGAATATTCAATAATACATTGGCATTTATTTTTGCAATAGCCTTGCTCTTGTGTTCTTTTAGTCACTAAGTAAGTGGAAAAGTTAATTTATGCCTACATTGTCTCTAGCCACATGAGAAAAATGGCATAAAAACTCAGAGACATAAGCTTTAGAGAAAGGAAATGCTAATGTTGTGAGGATTGCTCTAAGTAAGATTTTGCTTTGTTAATGTATAAATAGGACAAGATAAGGTTCTGGGCCACAGCATATCCTGGGCACCAGAGAGTCGTCTATGTTCCTTTGGCACCAACTTCAACACACTGAAATGATTTTTTTTTTTCTTAACCACCCAGTGTCACCAGGGATGTTGAGAGAACAAACATGAGAGCTAGAGCTACAAAAACTACCTCATTTATCTTGTTGGTCTTAATAAGATCCTAAAGAAGCATAAGGTAATAGTGACAATAGAATAAAGTGCTGAATTTTACATTGAGATACCAAAGTCTAAAACAGCAAAGTCTAAAGTGCTTTAATTTTTCACATACCACATGTTTTAAATAAAAGCAATTCTGTGGTTCATAGAGAAAAGATTCATTTAAATCCTAAGCGTATAAGTGAGACAAATGAAATCATGAAACTGAACCTGTGCCTGTTAATGAACACATGAGAGAAATGGGTGACATGTGACCACAATGAACCTGTTGCCAAAGACTCCCTGAGTGACATTGGAGACTGGTTGGGGAGACCAGTGAACCACAAAGATCACAGAGAGGAGCGTGCCTTTATAAGCAGTCACATCCTTTTAGAGCAGGGCAGTTCAATAGAAAAATGAAAACTGGTCAAATTCAGGTGATGCTTCGGTTTCCAAAAAATCAGATACATATATCAACTTAAAAACTTTTCAGCCTGAGAAACTATTGCTCTCTGCAAGTTCTGCAAATGTAAAAGCCCAATTTTGCCAATTCCAAGTGGCAAAAGAATGTGAGGATGGTAAAATCACCACCAGCCAGAGACATGGCCATATAGTATATGAACCTGAGATACACATGAAATGGGACAGATGAAGATGAAGCACCAGGAGTCCCAGAAATGGTTAGAGCCCAGAAGCTTGGTCTGGAAAGGGAGACTTGAGTAGTTTTAAAGTGGGGGAGATGCCCCTTCCTCCAAGACCACCCCGGAGCAAAGGTGCTGGTTCTGTACAATTAGAAGTAGCTGAAATCCGATGGGCCCTCTTTAAATAACTGATGACCAACAAGAGCCCTCTTTTTCACGTTCCTCATTACACATGTGCCTTGATGGCCGTGGCAGCTGCAGATAACAGCAAGTTCTCAGGCAGACGTGCAAGGAAGTTCACGGCTCAGCTCTCAAGAGCCCTGAGCCAGCTGTCCTAAAAGCTGATTTAGAACTGACTCCCCTGTGGCCAGGAGGGTGCAGAGCCCCCTCTAGCTCTGCAGCAGGTTCTGTGCCATCTTTCTTCATGAGCTACGTCACAGCTCCAGGATCAAGGCTCTGGGTCAGCATCAGTTTTTGGACATGTTTCCTCCTGACTCCTGAGCTGGCCCCTGCTCACCAGTAGGCCTACTTGGTGCTGCAAATGTGATCCTGTCTGTCGTTTTGGCCTCAGCAGAAGAGCGACATGACCATATGTATTGCTGTTGCTATTCTGGGGCCCAGATGACGTTTTTCTCCCCTTGTGGCTGAGCACTGCCCGTTCATCTTTCACCACTCCCTCCAAGTCTGCAAGGCTAAAACCAGGGATACAAATAGACTCTATCAGGAGGAGAGTTATAATGAGAAGTTCTTAAGTCGTCTCAGTCTCTTCGCTTTAATGCTATGGTATTAAAAGCTTTAAATTAGGTAGTCCTGAGTTTTATATGTGTACTGTTCGCATCCCACTTAAACTGCGATCGGCGGTATCTTTGCTTAGGAAAGAAAATTTTGCAAGGGGGAGGGGGGAATAAAACCCTGACTGATAAACACAGCTTGGAAATTTGGCAAATGTTGAGTTTCCCACTGCTGTGTGTTGGGAATGTCCAAATGTGACAAGAACACTTGAAGATTCTCACTTGCCTCCATCCCTTCACTCTTCCTACTAAGACACTCCTGTGCTGTGATGTGAAGGGGACTACATGACAAACCACAGATATGCCTATTAAGTATACAATGATACAGGGGCACAAGTGACATCTCCTGGAAAGTAACTATATACAGATTTTCTAAATGAAGAACATAGACACATAAATAACTAATTACCACATGCACTACAAGATGCCCCAAAGGGGAGTGACTCTGACTTTACCACTAGCCCCTATTCATTGCCAGTCAGTCAGGCTAGTCTTCACCATGGCTCAAAATCCCTCCATGTTAGCGCTCACCTGGCTGATCATCTGCACTTGGCAATCGTTCGACTCTAGCTTTGCTAACACGACTCTTCAGGCTTCATGCACCATGACACAAATCACATCTGTGATGGACATGGAAGCAGAAAACATAGGGGAGGCAGTGGGTTGCAAGAGCAGCGCGAGGGGGCTGCAGAGCCAGTCACCTGGGCGTGAAGCCCCGCTCAGTCAAGCTTCCATTCCTCTATAAAATCAGGATGATAGGAGTAGCCCCCTCAGGGGTTGTTGTGAGAACTAAATGAGAAAACTGTACGGAAACACAGACAGACTCAAAGGCTGAGAACAGGAGCAGAGAAATTTAACGTCACTCTAGCACATTTCCTTTGAATGAGTTGTGGTTCACCTCCAGTCTGGGCTGCTCACTCTGAGAAGGTCAATACGCAGGAGTTGTGCTCCAGATTTGGATGCTTCTGGCTGCCAGCCGGGGAACTACCTTTTCAATACCCAGAGGAGTATTTAAAGTGTACTATCAGCTGTCAGCTTGGAGAGTTTTCACCTGAAAAGTCCACACATTATAGAGCTTTTTAAATAGAAGCACCTAAAACAAGGCCTGATTCTTAGTGTTAAGAAAGTGATAGAAATATATATTATCTGTGTAGCTTTTTTGCCCTGATTTGTGTTTTTGTCTTTCCTCCCTCTTTTCGGTTGCGTATTTCTGCATTCATTTCCACTGACAGCAGAATAACAAAATGGAGACCCATTTCCACCCATTTCCTCTTAATTTTGTCCCTTTCATGGTAATTCAGGCACCTCCCGGTCTGATACAAATCTCTTTGGGGTAAATATTCAAGTCTCCATTCTCCCTCTCTCTGGTGGTGGGAGTGCACGTGGGGAATAGGTCTAATTTTCTGGTGCATTAGTATTCCCCTGACCTCAACAAAAGGGACATTGGGTTTGAGAGCCTCTGTCCTCACTGGTCTGCCCTGAAGTGTCTTGCCCCACTGGGTCTTTGGGACTTGAGCTCTGGCTTTGCCGCATGTGCTAAAGGGCTCATGTCTGAGGCCAGCACGGTCCAGCCCCAACAGCGTGTGGCCATCTACCCCTCCCCAACGCTGACTCAATCTTGGCTCTAACTGATCCTCTGGAATTCAACCACATCTTCTGTCCAGTCCCTGCTCTTAGTCCCTCATCTATCCTGTTGCAGATGGATGGGAAGACTTGCGACAACTTTGAACCGTAAAATTTAGTTGACATTCCATATATATTAACCTGATCAATTAACAACAGTTGACTCCATCATCTTCTGCCTTGTCAGGAAATGCACATTGATTTTACTGCCTGCTCTTTGCATTTGGAAAATTATACAAACGGCCCAGTTTTACAGAGTCCCCACTCAAATTTCTTTGAAAGCTGTTCTCCATGTGCATGAGGGCAGGGCTAAGCTTTCCCAGAACCCTTAATATTTTCTTCCCACACTCCAAGGGATGGGTTTGTGTACCTGCCTTAGGAGGCTAGTGCTATAAGCCTTTTTCAGCCACAAGACCCGGGAAGCAGAGACCTCTGTGTTGCCTCTTTCTGATCTTGTCTGTCCCAAGTGCCATAAGCAGGAACCATGGGGACTTGGGACCACGTCCCAGTTGGTCTCTCCTTACACTCAAATCTTAATGATCTCTCTTGACTCCACACCAAACCTTGGATTCCAATGAACCCTTATGAGACCGTTAAAAGAAACAATTCATCCTGTCCCCATGGCTCTATGAGAAGGAATGGTTTCCTCTAGAAAGTCTCTGGGAACAATCCACTCTCATTTAGAATGGTCTTCCAAACAAGTCCACATAGCCATGGGAGTTCACCCAAGTATTCTAAGGGGTCTGGTAACTCCAGAATTTCCCATGGACTATTACCTGGTTTCAGTGGCTGATCTTGTATTAAAGTTTAGGCTAAGTTTGGCACTGAGTCTTTCTACTTTAATTGTTTCTGACTAATGAGAAGAGAGGCAGACCTAATGGTAAATGAGGCATCTCCACCAAGCAATAGTCAAATAGTATGCCAGGACACTGTACAAGGAAAGGCTTCCTAACAGATCCCGTAAGGAGTCCCCAAAGGCATCAGCATGTGCTGAGTCAGGAGAAGCTATGCCTCTGTGGGAAGTGTTCTAATTTTTTAAAATGCAAGCAGTGATTTCAATTCATCGAAACATCATCTGTCACATTAAATTCAGGTTGTTAATTTCAATATTGTTTTCAATTTATATTGGCTTATGTTGTAACTCAGCTAGAAGTATACCTTGTTTTAGGGTTTATATATTTAAGCACACATATACAATGATCACACATTTAGATAAAAATAAAATTATTTAAACCCCCGTGGGAGGGAGGTCTAGATAAATTTTTATTTTCCTTCAAAAGCTATTTGTACATTTCTCAAGATTGAAAAACACTGGTCTGTTAGTAAGAGGGGGTCACATCTTGCTTCAGGGTGTGTATCACAATCCACAAGGAGGGGCTGGTGTTTGGCACCAGTTTCATATTTTCTTTCCAATACTACCCTTCTTCCTCTCTTTTTTTTTTTCTCTGCCCTACCCCCAGCTATGGGGTAAGTTATAAAATAGTCACCGTTTCTTACTGACCTCTTAGAATAAGATCACAAACAGGCCCTCCTCCCTGCCTCCTTCCCCATCAACATCTCTCACCAAGATCTTCTCCCTTGCTCAGTGAGCCTCAGCATATTGTCCCGTTTCAGTTCCTTTTATGTGCCAAGCTCTTTTCTACCTCACAGTTGTTTCCTCTTCTCCAGCTGATCTCCTACATATTTTCCAGGCTATTTCCTACTCATCCTTCAGAGCTTAGCTTAAATGTCACTTTGTTAGGGAAGTATCTGAGCAGTATCTGTTGGAGTGATGGATGGATGAGTGGGTGGGTGGATAGGGAGGCCTTTCCTGACCTTACAATCTAAATGAAAGTGTCACTTGATATTCCTTTCTATAGCATTACTTTTTGTCACTAATGACTTCATACACATTAGAAAGAATTCCATTCAGAAGGCACTCCCTAGGGCGCCTGGGTGGCTCAGATGGTTAAGCGGCTGCCTTCGGCTCAGGTCATGATCCCAGGGTCCTGGAATCGAGTCCCGCATCATGCTCCTTGCTCCTTGGGAGCCTGCTTCTCCCTCTGCTTCTCTCTCTCCCTCTCTCTCTGTCTCTCATGAATAAATAAAATCTTAAAAAAAAAAGAAGGCACTGTGTGTGTGTGTGTGTGTGTGTGTGTGTGTGTGTGTGTGTTGAGTAAATGAACAAAAGGAAAACCTGAAGATTACCTTCACATCACTAAGTAACTGTAAACATTTTAAAGTCTTTTAATTAATGGATTACATTAACATGGGACAATCCAAAGAATGATTAAATTTTGAAGAAAATGATACATTTTGGCTTTTGAGATGAAAGAGAATCTCAAGCTGAAACAGCTCTTGCATACCGCCAGCCTCCTGGGACTCTAATCAAAGACAAAATATACACTATAATCAGTATGAAAGTGACTGTAAAGGCTACAGACTTTTTAGTGAAATTCAGTTATTGCTCAGACACAATGGCTCTTAAGATATGTATGATTCAGTAGTCACCAAACCATTTTCACATAATAGTAGATTCTTTTTTTTTTCCATTTAACTGACATAATGATTAAAAAAGAAAAAATCTAAAAGAGGTGGTTCCAGGATCATCTGAACACATATTCTTCCTGTGTGTTTAACCCTAAGGCCCTCCTATTTCAACAGAGCTCTAAACCCCCAGGAGTGACAGACAGAAAAACCAGCTAATCCAGGTGCCAATAATCAGGAATGAGCAGGGGGCAGGCCCGTGTGTCCGGCCGCCACAGTGCCCAGCTAGTCCAGGGCCACAAGGAACTTGCCAGCAGTAAGGCTATAATTCTAAACTGTCTGGAAACTTCAGGAGCTGGGGCTTGGGATACTTTGCTATATGGTAACCCTCAGGCCTTCCCAGCTTAGCCCAGACCCTGTGCCCTGCTGCTTCTCCAAGACGGATGAAGGAGACAAGCCTCTCAAGGCCAGTGATCCTCGAGTCAATGCTCCAGGGATGTTGGGGAAGGAATGGAGACCTTACAAGTCCACCAACTGATTTGGTCTAGAGTTATCAGATTTTTGTTAAGGTCTAGATTTCAAGGCCACACCATTCATGCCTTGCTTTATTTTAGAAGTACTGTCTATTGTACACTTCTCCTCAGGAGACATGCTCTTACATAATACTTTTGAATTTTGCTTTTTAAAATGACAAGGAGAATATTATTTTCAATTGTCAAAGCATTCCGAAAGAGAATTCATGCAAGAAAGACAAACTAATGTTAGGATCTCTAGTGTCAGGCAACATTGAATTTATCAATTTATGGACTGTAAGGCAGTCCACGGGAAGGGATTACCCTACAATAATGTGTCTCTGAAGAACGCTATGAGTATTTATTAAAAATACAGATTCCTGAGCCCCAACACAAACCCACTAAGTCAGAATTCACCAAGGGAGAGACCTGGGCATGGGTATATTTCACAAGTATCCCCTGGTAATTGCCATGCGGGGAGTTTTGAAAATTGCCCTACAAAAATGATTTTTCATCAGAGAAATACACTGGGATCATGGGAAAGCTCTCAGAATGTGTGTGATGGGGCTTCTCTCGGAGATTTTGTGAGGGAAGGGTAGAGCCTGAACAAGCATCTTTTGAAAATGTTTACCAAGGGATTCTTACCTGCATTTTGACGAAGTATCAGTCCTAAAGGAATATTTACTATGGATCTGAGGTGTGGAAACGAGGCATAATTTAGCCTAGGCTGTTAACACTGAAGAAGAAAATGGTGGGGCATACTTCCTTTTAGAAGTAGCAAACCTTCTGGAGCAGCAAACACAGCAGGACTGACACACCAGTATACAGCTGGAGGTTTCTAAGTGTCCACTCTGCCACAGTCAGGCAGACAGCCTATGAATTATTCAATCAGCGGGTGAGTCAGAAATCACTCATGCCATCTGGATTACCCAGACAGTCTTTTTCCATTTGGGACACTGTTTTTGAGGGTCGTAAAATTCATTAGGTCCACTCAGAACTGCACATGTTACTGCGTCATATGCCAACTAGAATATGTGATTCTAGTCCATCACATATAAAGTATTGATTTTTAAGATAACATGCTAAGATGAGGTTGATTACAATTTAATTATCAATAGGTAGTACAATTTCAAGGTTCAAAATAATAGCAAATCAAAATGCTCTTCAGGGAGCACTGTCACCCCCTCCCTTTATTTTTCTCTGTATCTTTACAGGTTTTTACACACATACAAATAAAGATAAATACAGCACGTTACATACACTATTCTGTACTTTGCTTCTTTCCAGCTAATAGATCCTGGGGATTTTTCCATATCAGTTCATAGAGAACTTCCTCATTCTGTTTTAAAGACCATGAAATCTGAATCTCAATTCAATTTTAAGTTCGGAGTCAGACACTCGTCTTTCTTTGACCAAGGCCCCCCTGTAATAAGTGTGTGAGTATGTGTGTGTGCATGTGTATGTTTATTTTTAAAAGATCACTGGGATGATCAGTTCACCTGTCGGTTCAGGGCCTCTAAGAAGCAGATGCCGGGGCAGAAGTAGACATACAAGAGAATTACTGGGGGAACACACATGAAGGATAGAGGCCAAAGGAAGCCGGAGTAGGTGGGGAAAGCTTAGAGGTCACGGTGCAGGTGTGAAACGAGGGAATGGAGGAGGCTTGGGTAGAGAAGCCTCAGACCGAAGTGTAGCCCTGGAAAGTTTCGGCCATTGCTAGGGAGCAGAGGAAATGTCAGCCTGGCAGACGCCGTGTTGAGAAGGAATGTCCAGCACTAGCAATCCCATTGGTCTCAGTTATTGGCTAGTGACGGTCTAGGTGGAGCATGGCCATAGCATGAATACCGCCGGGATCCAAAGTTACAGCAGCTGGAGGCTGCTGAGCAATCTCCCTCCTTGCAGCAAGTTCTCTCGAAGGAAGATCTGGCAGTACACAGCCATGGCACTACCATCTCTCCTTGTATTGAAAAAGGTCATCTTCTCTACGCACATTTGGGGAGCTCCCTTCTTAAGGGAAAGCTTAGGGAAGGGAAGGGAAGTCAGTGTGACAAAAGATACCCTGTCACTGTGGCAGGTCTTGGGGCTGTGAACAGTTATCTTCCCTCTCTTCCTCTCACCATTCTAAACCCCCTTACCCTGAGCTACCACATCAGCAGGTTTGGGTGGTTTCCCTGGTGGCATGACCCAAAATTTTATCCCTGGAGGGTCTGAACCTTGGTAAACTATGCCCTTCTCAGACCAGGGCTGCTGAAAGCGTGCATCCATAGTTACAAGGGATCAGTGCAGCACTGGGAAGTACCCAAAGGACCACCTGTGTTCCACACATATTCCCTTCTGAATATGGGACTATAAAATATAAAATATGGGAATATAAAATATGGGAATATAAAAGCCTCCTCTCCTGACTCCTGAGAGTCAACAGGACTCTCATTTTGTCCTCTTACAAAGGTACTTCCCCACTGGAGACCCTGTGGAGACCAGAGTTACATGGGTAGGAGAAACAAAGACCCTGAATAGGTCATTGGATATGATGTTGAGTGAAGTACTCTTGCATCCACCGCTTAGCTCCCAGGCCTATGGGTTCACCCTACTGAGCATATTGTGCTACATAGGAGCTGACTGAGTGAATATACTGCATCCTGCAGGACACTACTCAATCTCTGCAGATTATTACCAGCAAACTGGAACTTGAGCTGTGCCTTTAGGAGACCATACCATCATTCTATGAGGCTGGCTCCTCACAGATAATAGAGGCATGCAGTATGTAATATGTAATGCAGCATGTAATAAGATCAATGGATCCCATCATCAGGGCTCACTTTAGGACCTCGTTCATTCTGAAGTAGATCCCCTGATCATTCGTGATGTTATGTGAAATTCCATGATGTGCATCAGGTATCCCATAAGCTCCTGGATAGTGGTGATACTGGCTGAGGTTCTGTGGGCAGAACAGGTAAACCCATACCCAGAATAGGTGTCTATCCCTAGAGAGGATAAACCACTGGCTCTTCCAGGCTGGAAAGGGCCCAATATGTAGTCACCAAGTAGATGATGGGTGTTCTCAAGGACTAGTCTCTGTTGCTGGCAGGTTGGACATTCAGAGGCAGCATTTGTTAAATTGGCCTTGATAAATGTGAGTCCTTCCTGTTGGGCCCATGTATAACCTCCATCTCTGCCACTGAGGCCACTAAGTTCACATGTCCCTTGTTCCAGGTCTAGGATGGTTGGCAAGGAAGGATGGCTGACATCAACTGGCTGAGTCCTTTTGTCTGCTCGGGTTTTCAGTGCCTCCCCAATGGAAGGTGATGACATGCAACACAAAACTCATCACATGTCATGCCCATTCCCATGCCTCTACCCTAGAGCTCCATGTCTCCAACCTTCCAGTCCTTTTCCTTCCAGGCCTCTAACTATATGGCCAGGTTGTTGGCCATTACCCAAAAATCCACATACATTTCTACCTCATGCCACTCTTCCTTCCATACAAAACAGATGACCAGGTTTACCACTCACAACCTGCCCCTCAGGAAGATTTTCCCTCTCTAGAGGCTTTCAAGACCACTCCCAAGTGCAGCTGCCATTCATTTTCAGCTTCCTCCACATACTGTGCCTGTCCATCTATAAACCAAGTGGAGGCTTCTCTTCCTTTTTCAGCTTGTTATATGGAATTTCAATCTTCCCACAGGTGAGAGCCAAGGAAGGGGTGCTTAGTGCAACACTAGGGGACACAGAGGTCTGGGCAACCTGCTCTGGTAGCTTATCATGTCCTCTGCTCCCACTCAGCTTGATTCTGGATATACCGTGTCCAACCTACAGTAGACTGCTTTGGGTCCTTGTGAATTTGTCTTGGCCGGTTCAACAAGATCCCGCTTATAATGGGAAATTCTAGATGACTGGTCAGTTGCTGTCCCATGGTCAAGCATTCCTCTTCTACCAAGGTCAAGCAACTTACCAGGACCTATTTCTCAAAAGAGAGATAGTTCTCTTTTGCAGATGATATAGCCTTGCTTCAGATCCCCCATAGACCTGTATGGTGATTCTTCCACTGGTGCTTGCCATAATCTCCCTATTGTATCTTTTCACACCACTGACACCAAACACCCACACGAAAAGATCTGCCTGATCGTATGGCCCAAGAGGCAGGGCTGTTTGCAGTGCAGCCTGAGCCTCCTGCAAAACTCTTTCCTGCTCTGAGCCCTCTCAAAGCTGGTAGCTTCCACCCATGGCTCTTATCACATAGGCTGCAGCAGTTTCTAAGCGTGATCTGTGTTGCTTCTGGGACCCAAGAGGGCTACCTCTTTTGTAGTAGAGCCACAAGATGCAGCCATTTGCCTTTTACTTTGGAGGGGGCGTCCCAGGCAGAATGTGGCCTTGTTATGGGAGGTCTCCCACAACAGACCCGAAGTTGTGGGAGCCGGAGGCTGGCTGCCAAGTACCCTCCTCACTGCAGGGCCTCTCTAAGGAGAATTGGAGCGGTGCCCTGTATGGCCACCCCATTGGAGCGGTGCCCTGTATGGTCCTACTTCTCGGTAAGCTTTACAAAGTGCTTGCCATGTGGAAGTCATAAGTAAAATGCAAAAGATGACAAAAATGCTAGGGCATGTTTAAGGAGACGACGAGGAATTGAAGTTTTATCTGGAATGCAATCAGCATCTGAGGAATCCAACAAGGCTTCGGAGGTGTGCCCGTTGAGGCAGGCTGTGGATTGGAACAACAACACTTGGCAAGGATAACACAAGTCAGAGGACAGCCTTTCCTACTGCTGGCTATTGTTCCAAATCCCATTCCAGGGCTCTTGGAACGATTCATTCACCAACTGTAACTTACTTTTCTTTTACTGCCTAATTGATTTTTTCCCCTCTCCTTCAGCTATCACGCATTTAGCTGCTACTTACCCCTTAGCTGTATTTTCCACAAATTGTGTGCCTCCCTTCTTAATTCAACTTGTTACCAAAAGGTTAGCGCATCAGTTTTCGCAACTTTTAACTTCTTAAGACCAGCACGCCCGTCAGCCCCAGGTGATGTGTGGCAGTGTTGAATCACGATATTGTACACCTGAAACTAATATTTCACTGGGTTAACTAATAGGAATTTAAATAAAAACTTGACCAAAAATACAACTCTTCCAAATACGCTTTTATATTCCTTTGCGACCCTCAATTGTGCTATTTCCAATGTTGAGTTGCCTCAGTATCTTCTCATTTTCAGAATAAAGCAGCATGACAGAGCTGCGCCCATCACCTTGTGTGCGCACGTCCCAGGAGGTCTCCTTTCCTCACAATCACAGGCATGGGTCCCCTTCATTCCCTCCCTCTGTAGGGTGGCTCTTCATGCAAACAGGTCATCCCGTGTCGACACTGGAGGGACAGCCCTTCTACCCACATGCTTCCTACAAACTATCATAGCCAACAAAACCCCTCTGTCCTCTGAGCTCCTAGGACACTTGCCACTTATTTGCAGCTTGTAGCTGTCTCCCTTGTCCCTTTATTTTCTTTTTTCATCTCCTGCCTCTTTAGAGATACTCTATACCGTTAGGAGCAAGGTCTGAGCCTTATACTTCTCTCTGTCTCCAAACGGAACCCAGGAATCATACATATATTCACACAGACGCATGCACACACGTGCACTTTATGTTTTGCTGCGGGTACTGGGGCCTCAGTACAGACCTGCAACCCACTCTGTGTCTTCAAGCTTACTGCCACTTTTAAGTCTCTCTTTTTAATCTGTTTTTATCTTTGTCATTGTGAGAACTTTCCTGAAGCCCTCCCTGAGCCTCATCATTGGACACGTAGGCTAAGTCCACGTGGATCTCTGCCCATTAGGAAGAGCAGGCAGAGCGCCACAAGGGACAAGCCATGGGAAGAAACCAAAGCACTGCCCTTGAGACTTAAAAAAGGCTCAGCTGGTGTTTTTATATCTGAATTAGACTATTTCTAAATTAGACTCTTAGCCCCTAGGGCAGGATTGCCTAGTGTAAGATAAGCCAACAAGTATCCAGCAATTATACAAAATCCTGGTACCAACAGGCTAATGCGTAGAACACAAAAGCCAGCCTCAAATTAAGGAGACCAGGAAGGGATAAGAAGAACACACAGGGAATGAGACAGCTGAAGTGACGGCAGAACAAGAGAGCGAGCAGAGGTAAAAGACATGGCTTTTTCAGAAGCTGAGGGAGAGTGCTCACAAGTTTCAAATTCACAGCTGCCACTAGTAGGATAGAAACTGAAGAGATGGGGCGCCTGGGTGGCTCAGTCGGTTAAGTGTCTGCCTTCGGCTCAGGTCATGATCCCAGGGTCCTGGGATCGAGTCCCACTTCGGGCTCCTTGCTCAGCGGGGAGCCTGCTTCTCCTTCTCCCTCTGCTGTTCCCCCTGCTCGTGCATGCACATGTGCGTGCTCTCTCTCTTTCCAACAAATAAATAAAAATCTTAAAAGCACTACCTTAAAAAAAAAAAGAAAGAAAGAAACTGAAGAGATGCCCTCATATCTGTCAGCTAGGAGGTCCCTCCTGGCTAGATAAGCTTCACCAGACTAATGAGGACAGAACCCAAATCGAGTGGCATAAGAATGAGAGGTGGGATATGTGAATGTATATGATATATATGTACGATACTTGAATATATAGATTTATGAGTGTAATACACTTTCAAGGAGGTCAGCAGTTTCGATAAGAACACACACAGAGGACATGAGGTGAAAGCACCAAGAAAATTAGGACTGTTTTGATGTGGAGGACACAAGAGCATGGTTGTTGGATGGAAAAAAAAGAAATTACAGCATATTCAAATGAGAGAAGGAATTGACCCAGAACAAGGAGAGGAAAAAGATATCTTTTCCTCTGGGATGGAGTGGGTGGGGAAAGGAAGAAAATGAGAACCATTGATAAGTTTTGTAGAAAGGAGAAAAGAGGGAGGATGTTCCTGAGTTAGCTCTCCTCCTCTTGAGGGAGAAGACAAGGCCTCTGCTCAGTAGGAGAGAGCTGGGGCTGAGCGGGGCTCAGGTGACAGGCATCTGGAAGTTGCCTGGGAAGAGATCTGCTGTGTGTGTGTGTGTGTGTGTGTGTGTGTGTGTGTGTGTGTGTGTGTGTGTGTGTGTGTGTGGAGGGATTGACCTGAGGCTTGCCCCCAGGGTTTGCAATGGCAACTGGCACATCACGTGATTGCCTCCAAAAGGGGCTTCCTAGGAGCAGGGGATGAGATTAGGGATGGGGCGGGCATCAGGAGGTCGCTATGGAAAGCACAGTGTGATATGGCCTTTAGGCAGAGGAGAACTAAGAGGCCACGTAGCATATGGAAGGCGTAGAGACTCTGGCAAGTCAATGGTTTGTTCAGTGAGTGGGAAAGACCAGAGAGTGTTGTCAAAGAGTGGGACTGTAAACTTCCAGTTTTCAAAGCTGGCCTACATCTTGGTCTAAGTAAGGTCCAGGCTGGGTCTGAGGACTTTAAGATAAAGGTCATGGCACTGGGAAAGACAATGGACTGTGAGGCAGGATGAACCTGCTCAAGACAATGACAGGGGACAGCGTGTGGGGCAAAGAGAGCATGGGCCGCCAGTCCTGGATGCACATGGGGGGAGCAACCTGGAGAAGATAGAGACAAAAGTGGACCACGGGTAGAATGAGTGCACCATGCAAGTCTCCAAAGGAGGCACTACTGAATGGCTGCCAGAGAGAAGAGAAAATCAAGGATTATTTACTTATTGACTAATTTATTTCTCGTTTTCGACCTGTGTTACCCAACTGCCTTCTGAACATCTCCTCTGGGATATATTTCTGGATCTTCTCCTTAATGAACCTAACTTCCTACCTCTCTAATTTACTCTTCTTTCTCCACTTCTTTAATTCTAGACGGTAGCATCACCATTCATCTGGCCAGCTGCTCTAAAAAAATAAGAAAAGTCCCCTTCACCAGCCCTGCCTGCTCTCTATCCAGCCTGCTTCCTTCCCCCATTTGAAAGCTCATCCTTGCTCCAATAAAGGATAGTAATAAAGAGAACCACCTGTAGAGTCAGACAGACCTGGTTTGAATCCCAGCCAGACCACTTCTACCTGGAATGATCTTGGGCACATAAATGTCTTAAACCTGATTTTATTCTTTGTAAAAAGGTTATAATTCTAGTATTAATCCCATGGGTTATTATGAGATTTAAATGAAGTAATGCTTGTAAAGAACTGAGCACAGAATCTGGCACTCAGTAATTGCCTTCAAAGTTGTGAAGACCATTAATTTTAGAATTTTCTTCCTCTTTTGACATCAAGTATTCTACAAAGCTTATAACCATATTTCTTTTGTGTTTATTGTGGATGAATTTCTTAAGTCATTACGAATGCTTTATTACAAATGTGCTAATAATAATTTTGATTTACTTAATCCAGTAATTTTAATTGTATGTGTTTTTTACACATCTTGAAGAAACACACTTTAGACAATAAACACCTACAGATTAGTTGTCATTTGTAAATTTTTATCAAGGATTTCAATAATTAACTCTAATATGTAAATAAAATGAAGTCACCGATACATTTGGCAACATGCCTTCATTAGAAAATACTAAATTCTAAACAAAACATCCTCACCAAAAAGTTGTTCTTAGACATTCTCACTCAAAACGGCTTAAGTTGTGTTACAAAATTTTGGAGAATGGAAGCCTATAATAGCTGAGTTTTGAGCATGGGGGAAAAGAAACTGCTCAAGTGGTTGTCAGCCCCTGGGTTTCAATGGCCTCCCCCATCCCACCTGTCAAACCAACGTTCACATTCTCTTCTTACTAATCCCTCCTCAAAGCTAAATTCAACTCCCCCTTATCCAGGGCAAAGGTTCAGAGCGAGAGGGAAAATAAGGACATGACTAACCCTGACTAGTGAATTGCAACATTATTCCACTGCCTACTATCTGCTCCGCCATCATCCTCAGCACCTCTTCCTCTTCCTAGTTCTCCTTCCCAGTCTTCTCCCACCATTGCTATTGAACCTGAACGCTTACATGAATGAACACATCAGTGTGATTGGGGAAACATTCCATTGTGATGGCAGCACGTAAATGGAAGCATGGCTTGCTTGCATGGTTACTTTGTCAAAAGTTCTAGAAGCTACCAAAAACTCAATACTAATTTTCTTCCATGAAGAGAGCCAATGGCAGACTCAGGTTAGGATTACGATTAGTTGAAATTTTGTATCAGATGTTTGGTGTATCAGATATCTTCTTTTAATGAAGATGCCTTCCAAGGAAGACATCTATTATGGATAGCAAGAGATAGATTAAGAGATAAATGGCCCTATCTTTTTGGCTCCCCAAATCTCCATATTCTATCCAAATATATGTGCATCATCATCCTTTGCCCACCCACCACAGATGGACTAGACATCCGTCACAGAAGCCAGAAATTTTCTCTATGCTAGTTTATTTCAGAAAATCTATCATTTGCATGAGAGCTCATTAGGAAAGGTAAAAAAAAAAAAGTTTCCACCATATTTGCAAACAAAAACTTAGCCCTGAAATATTCATATGTGGATCCTAACACATATGTGTGAAGATTAAATAAAACAACAAAAAACGGAGAGGACAAAGGTTACTTCATGAAAAACTTCAGTTTAAAAAGAGGAAAAAGATGTTGGCTTGAGCAACCACACTGTTTTTCATATCAAATAGAACACCAAAATAGATGGCAATGTGTCCATCTATGCTAGCTCCTGATCCTGGTGTATCCCATAACAGAGAAATGGAATTATGGTTCAGCAGCAAAGACCTGGGCCCTCGTTTTCCCAATGGCCTAAATCAATCCCTAGTCTAGGACAAGATGCTGAGCAAGATGCGTAATTATTTCAGGCCACTAGGGTAAGCACTATTCCTGGCAACTCTGCAGGCAGTGCCATGGATGAGGGTTTCTAATTCTCTTTGGTGATTTGGTTCTGTGTAAACTGAGATTTTTCTTTCAGTATTTCAGCCAGATAAGCAGGAAAGGCCAGCTCCAGTCCTGAGATAGAGCCAATCAAGGTCAATATTCCGTTCCTTTTTCTGCACAGTTTAGTCTATTTTTCCCCTGCTCCCTATCCTGACATCAGATCATTTTTATCTGATTATCAAATACCTACTGAGAGAAACTTTGGCAGCCTCTGGTGCTCCCCCAGTATCCAAAAGCCTCTCAGCCTAAGGAATATCATGAAATCCCTGCAAAGCACTATCCTCAAGAGGCCAGCCTCAGACCCCAGGCTATGAACCACAGAAAGGTGTCCCCATAAGTATGTTGGTGGTTGAGACCAATGTCTGCTTTCACCAGAGACAATACTGATTTAACTTGCCTACTACCAAATCTCTAATTCTTAGCTTTGCACTGCACCACAACATACTCAAGTTAGTATCTCACATAGGAAGAGAAAAACAAATCTTGTCACTCCCATTTGGCAGATGGTGAAATAGAGGTTTGCAAGTTTAAAAGAGTTGCCTAAAATGAATTCAACAAAACAGTGTTGTAGCTGGAAAGTAGATCAGCTGACACCTGTCCCCAGTTTTTTAGGTCACGGGCTTTTTGTAAGTTTAGAGCAGTGTTTTACTTACCATATTCCTCCTTGAGATCTTCTATTTACTTTGTTTAACTGTGGATACCAGTGGAGAGGTACCAGGTGTACATTCCAGACACTTACACAATATCCACAGACTGAGCCGTCTGCCTGTTGGGTACATAGCTCCTGGCTGAAGAATTTCTAAGGTTGTCAGAAGAACAAAGGAGGCATTAGGGGCTCTGATGTGAAAGGAAATTGCATATACCCCTGCAAAGACAGATTAAAAACTTCCTCTTCATTATTACCAATAAAAAGCTGACCGATTTAGTCTGTGCTTTTTCAAATTACATTGCTCTCCCCCTGTATCTTCATTAAATAAATGCAAACACATGTGCTTAGAAATGGGTAGGTGTAAAAGAACATTCTGCGCAATTATATCTAGGCTGCCAGAGATTTATATCACATGCACACATATATCTAGGAGATGTTAATTCATGATGACAGCTGAGCATGACAAATGCAACAGTACACAAGTTGGAATGCCGAGAAAAAAAAAATGCAACTACAAACCCCATGCAAACAAACACGCATACAAGAGTTTTCCCTCCACACACGTGGCCGCACTTACAGGATCTTAACCACTTTGATAAACCCCAAACACAAACACTGGAGGCTCCGCCGCCCGCGAGCTGCCCCCACACATGCAGCCGCGCCTTCGTCTACCCGCAGGGATTCTCGCGCGTCCCCGGGTACACTCGCCCTCCCACCGGCATCCCACTGCCCGAACACACGCGCGCCAACCGCTCCCCGCGCCCGCCCGCCGGGGAAGCGTTGGCTCCAGGGGCTGGGGGCAGGGCCGGGTGGGGCCGGAGCGCCGCGGGGCCGGGCCTCCGCGCCCGGGGAGGGGACGAGGGGCGGGCGCGGGGCGGCGCCCGGCTCACGTGGGCGGGCGGGAGCAGCTGAAGGTCCGTTCCGGAGCCTGGGCTGTCCTCTCGCGCGCGGCGCTGGCCCGGGCGGCGACGGGGAAGGAGGCGGAGGAGGAGGAGGAGGAGGAGGAAGGCGGCGGTGGCGGCGGCGAAAGAAGAGGGGAGGACGGGGGCGGCGTCGGACTGGAGCCGAGCGGCGGCGCGAGCTGCCCGGGGCGCTGTCGTGAGCTCGCCCGCCGGGCCCCCATCCCCGAGCTACACCCTGCCGTGCCCAGCTCTGCCCGCGTCCGTGCCCCCGCGGGGAGCGCGCCGGGGCTGCCCCCCGAATGACGGGCGGAAGGTTCGACTTCGACGATGGCGGCACCTACTGCGGCGGCTGGGAGGAGGGCAAGGCGCACGGGCATGGCATCTGCACGGGGCCCAAGGGCCAGGGCGAGTACTCGGGCTCCTGGTCGCACGGCTTCGAGGTGGCTGGAGGCTACACCTGGCCCAGCGGCAACACCTACCAGGGCTACTGGGCGCAGGGCAAGCGGCACGGGCTGGGGGTGGAGACGAAGGGCAAGTGGATGTACCGGGGGGAGTGGTCACATGGTTTCAAGGGGCGCTACGGGGTCCGGCAGAGCCTGTGCACCCCCGCTCGCTACGAGGGTACCTGGAGTAACGGGCTGCAGGACGGGTACGGCGTGGAGACCTACGGGGACGGAGGTGAGCAGCGTCGCAGGCGGCTCGGCTGCTCCCTGAGCTGGTGCGGTGGGCTTTGCCCAGGCTGCGGGGAAGCGGGGAGGACGAGAGGCGCACGTGTCCGGAAACCCGCCAAAACACCTGGGGAAGCCTCCCACCCATCTCCCGGGCCAGCGCTGAGACGCGACTGGTGCGCGGGGGTTTTGATCTGACCCGGTTCTTGGAACGGGCAGTGTGTCCACACCCGGGGGAGCAAGGCGTGAATATACCTGGCGGGCGCCAGCGCTGCACTGCCACCAGGAGGGAGCGCCGCCCGGGTGGGTTGGGCAGGAGAGAGGACGCTGTCACTTGAGCCCGTCACATTACGTTCCTGATCCCTCCCTCTCCCGGCCGGGTTTGAAAACGCCACTCGCGTGGAGTTAGAGCGAACGCCCTGGGCTTGTGAAGCTGGCGGTCGGTGCTGACCGCTCCCCGGATTGGTTTCACGTGGAGTCGTATTTCGCTTCTGGTCCTCTAGTTGCCTAAAGATAGAAGCCAGAACCCCATAACTAGGATGTAGGGGAATTGTACCTTATTTGGAGTGCATTTGGAAACATCCTAGCTATGGAAGTGAAGAGGCCACCTGATGCAGGTGGGTCTCAGAGGGTGTGGGTTTCCCTTCCCGGTTTTCATTCGGTTCCTTAAAGTAGTGGTTTTCCATCAGGGGAAACGTAGTCCTTGTTGACCTGGAGATCTCTGGGCAAGTTACTAGGAAAATGTCTTAGAAATGAACAATGAAGTCTTCGTTTTAAGAAATACATTCGAACGATACATTCCTACAGTTGCTAAGTTAGCAGCCACTTTACTCCAGAGAATGGCAATATGGAATCACCAAATTGCACTAAGGTTGTATGACCTCAGCATGCTAGCTATGAACAAAATTCACCCGATTTTAATATTTAACAATTTTGCAAAATAAATTTTGTAGAATAGGGCTGAGTTCCTCCCCCTTTTTATTTAGAAAAAGAATCCATTACTGAAACAGGTGTCAAAACCTGATGAATTTACTTGTGTAATAAGCTGAGAAGGATGAATGGCTTATGCTTTGGCAAAATACATTTTCTGATGATAAACATAATCATAGTTAATTGAAAAAGGTTAAGGGAGGCAGTGTCAACTTTTGTCATTACACAGCTTAGAGTTGAAGGGAATTAAAAGGATCCAATTAAAAGTTTCTCCAGTCCACTGCATAAAAGCTTATACAATTTGTACACTTCACTTACTCAGAACACTTGGGCTGTATTTCAAATGCAAAATGGTAGGATTCAATGGTAGAATTTGATAAAAAAAAAAAAAAAGGACATCTCTTCGTCCAACGGTATAAATAAAGGATATGGTTCTCATGGATTAAAAGAAGGGGAAAAAACTTTCTCTAATACTTTTATATGAGCTCCAGGAGTCTTGAGTTTCACTGTAGTTAATTAGGGCCCTTAAATGTTCTGAATGGGCATATAGTGACAGCCCTATGATATGTTAGCTTGTGACTGGATTTTACTGGAGGCCCTAGGTCTAATATAACTAAATTGTAGAACGCAAAATTAGTTTTTAAATGTGCGTGTTTATAACTTCTTAAGAAGGCCAAGGATAGTTCTCTTCAGTTTGGGAAGGTTAAAACTAAATTAGTCTTAAATAAATAATAAATAAAATAAGTCTTTTAAAGTTACTACTCATTAAACAAAATCTCTTGGTTTAAAGGATTCATTACACTTAGCAAATACACACACACACGCACACATATGGCACAATGAAGATCCTCTATGTATGTTGCAGAAGCTCAAATGAGTGACCAGGATGACTTTATGGATAATCTGCCATCTGGTTTAAAACTAAAAAAAAATTTTAAACCCTTAAAATTTGTCATCACTTTAGGACTGGTTTTCCTTTTCTACCAAAAAAAAAAAAAAGAAAAAGGAAATCAAATATGCTTCCAATCAGGAAGGAAAAAGAAAACCCTTAAAAATCACTTTGTCTACTATGTGCTAGTTGATTTTCTGCTTTCTTTCATAAGTCACTTCATTTAATTAGAAAGTCCCTAATCATAAAGTGGGGGTCTAAGTGGAAGTGTATTGCTATAACTTATTTTATACAAAAGTTTTGACCAAGATAGGAAATTTCACCTTCCCTATTCTTACTTAAGAATGAGTTTGTTTTTGTCTCTGCACTACCACCTGTCCATCCCTGTGCACCCTTTGTCAAACTTAGGGATAATCTGATTCCATGTATTTTGTGACAACATTAAACTAGAAGATTAAGTATTAATTCCATAAATAATTGTATCACCTGACTTAGTAGTGATTTGTGTGTGAAGTGTTGCCAAAACTGCCTGAATATTAATTAAAAATAAATTAGTATTGTACTAATGAAATCTAAATCTAGGTGCCCAGAATTTTTTGCAAAAATTCTGATCTGCTGTACCTCATTTTTTTCCCCACCAGTCATAAACTACTGAAAATATCTAGGAAGACACATTGTTTTATTAACTATGTGCATACTTGCATATACCCATTCATTGCACATGAATATAAGTTTGGCATAGCGCAGTCTACATTTGACTGGAACTCATTCTGAACTGGATGCCTTCCACTACAAGATTATGTAGTTAAAATGGCTGTATCTAGAAAACCAGCTCCCAGATGAAAAAGTCATAGAACATAATTTAAAGCAAAACCCGTAAAAATAATTTTTACACTTGTGAAATATGCATCTTTATTTGAGGAATGGAGAGGAACTAATTAGAACTTTATTTGGACAGCAGAGAGAAGTTGGAAACCACCTGCTTCATAAAAAAAAGTAGAAGCCCCTTTTTTTTTCCCCTAAGTTCATTGACTAAACCTATTTTAAATTTCAGATGAACTACTAACAGTTCGACTGTAAATTGGTTTTAGCAATTCCATGGAAGAAGTCTTCTATATACTGTGATTTAACAAAATAGGATGGGAACATGGCCAGTGCAGTTGCCCCTCATCCCTTTCCTGTTTGACAATTAAGCAGAGACCTAAACTTTCTAATTACCACTGTTGCCTTAAACTGCTTGGATTTTCAAGCAATACTTATTTGGAAATTCTAAATACTCTTCTTACTTTTGGAGATACCAGTTTAAGGAAACTACTTGTTAATTTTCCCTCAGTGTTAAACATTTACTAAGATGGTATGGTTGCATTTTCAAAGTATAAAACTTTTATCAAATAGCACCTTTGGAAACGTTCTTGCAAAATTAACGTGTCATTATGTAGAAAGGTAGGAGATGATGATAGCATTACTTGTTTATTTAAACAAAATATTTTAAAAACAAGGTTGTTTTAGTATGTGTAAGTCAGGTTGTGGAACTTTTATCCTAGAACTTGTATTTTATCTAAATAGGCAGAGGGAGAGTCAAAGTTGAAATTTCCTGATAATTTAATTCCCTTCCCTGTTAAGGTGATGGTATTTGGAAAAGGCTAATATTCAGTAGGAACCTTATTAACCTGGAATGTTCTATGTGACTACCTTATCCTTTGGGGTTTAATCCTTTTGAGAAGGCTGTGGCCCACCTACCTCCTCAGAAGTTCATAAATGTCAGGTTAAGACTTTTACATTTACCCAGAATAGGACATTCATAGTACCAGACCTACTTAGAATTTCATTGTTGACCTGCTGTTGTCCGTTTATACGACATAAATATATCAGACTAAACAGAAAGAGAAGATAGTCTTGAAATTTGTCAAAACTTTTGATTTTGGAGCCATTACAGTTTTAAATGCATTGAAATAATCAGCCCGTATTAACACAATGATATAAAACCACTAGCATAAATAGCTCAAGTATTGAAAAAGTAAACAAATCTAAAATGAAATGAGAGGTGACTGCAAGGTAGATCTATATAATCAGAAACTGAAAGAGGTCAAAAAAGACTGTAATCATGATTTATTTTCTATTGTGAGTTACGATGAATAATACAGAAGTACGTCTTAAAATCTCCACATAGCTTCTTTTGGGGGAGATACTATAATTTAAAATGTGCCTTTAATTAAAGGAAATCACCTTGATTTTGAAAATTCTAAGTTCCCTCTTATTTTTCCCCTAAATTCCCTAATTTTAATATTCAGTTTTTCATGTGATTTAAAAGGCCACACCTTTAGGTTATTTAGCTAATTTATTTAATAGAAAAACTTACCGAACACAAATGCTTTAGAGATTATCCTATTCCTAAAACAGCATAATATTCATTGAAAAAGTGATCTGGTATCAATAAAATTTTAAGGAACATGGTCAAACACACCTTTGCTCTGAGATTGAATTCTATACTGGTAGGAGTGGAAGTTTTATTCTGGCCTTAATCTCAGTTTTTCTGGGAGTAAATAGTATATTCTTTTGAGTCACCATAGCTATTTACTATGAAGTCATCAAACACCTACAGACCACAGGGCACCATAAGCCATGAGACTGGAAATTTTGTGTTTGCTTAGGAGGTAATTCCTGCCCTCAGAGTGCTTCTAGTCCAAGATGTGTTTCATTATGTAGTGTCAGAGACTAGGGGAATCTGTGAAGAGAATGGCGAGGAGAAAGCAGAAATTTGGCCAGTAGTACAGGACGAATGTTGACCGTTTCACCTGAAAGTACAAAATCTTAAATTGCCCATTTTTTTCATAATGGTCCACTATGTTCCCGATACATATAGTATTTGTCAAATCACTCTTAGCTCCAAAAATTTCTCCCAAATCTACATAACAAGCCTAAATATTAAACAGTTTTCCCTACCCTAAAAAAAATGGTAAACATGAAAGAAAAAAAAAAGTAAGATAATCTGATGGCCCACGTCCCAAGTATTAAGATCACCAATAATGTTAAGTCTTTGAGCCTGTTGGAATGTTACAGTGACAGGCCTAGAGTTTTTAAAGGTTTTCAGCTAAATGAGTAAAATTAGAATAAAATTAACAAATAGAACTCATTTCATCTTCTGTGACACTGCCTTCCTTTGGGGGATTTTGATGTGTTAATTTCAGGGGAGAAAAGTTGTCTAATGATCACTCTTTTTGTATTAGAAAGTAGTGGTTTCATCTGAAACACTCGTATAAATTTTTAAATGAAAAGCAAAGTTACCAGACTATTGGAAAATGCTATGCAATTACATTAAAACCATAGACACAAAATTACAGGGCAGGAATTCACAAATGGATGAAAAGTAGCGCTTAGAGTTGACTTGGAAATGTGTGGGATTTGACCGTGGGCCTGCCTGCTCTATGCGCCAGGCTCTCCCAGGGCGCACCCGGGTGCTTGCAGCCAAGAGGGCACCCTTTCTGCCCCCGACTCACGCTGTGCTTTCTCACGGTCTCTCGAAGGTACCTACCAGGGCCAGTGGGCCGGCGGCATGCGGCATGGCTACGGCGTGCGCCAGAGCGTGCCCTACGGCATGGCCACCGTGATCCGCTCGCCGCTGCGCACGTCCATGGCCTCGCTGCGCAGCGAGCAGAGCAATGGCAGCGTGCTCCACGACGCTGCGGCTGCTGCCGACAGTCCCGCGGGCACCCGCGGCGGCTTCGTGCTCAACTTCCATGCCGACGCGGAGCTCGCGGGCAAGAAGAAGGGCGGCCTTTTCCGAAGGGGCTCCCTTCTCGGAAGCATGAAACTTCGCAAGTCCGAATCCAAGTCTTCCATCTCCAGTAAGCGCAGCTCGGTCCGCAGCGACGCGGCCATGAGCAGAATTAGTTCCAGCGATGCCAACTCCACGATCAGCTTCGGCGATGTAGATTGTGATTTTTGCCCCGTGGAAGACCACGTAGACGCCACCACCACGGAAACCTACATGGGCGAGTGGAAGAACGACAAGCGCAATGGTTTCGGCATTAGCGAGCGCTCCAACGGCATGAAGTATGAAGGCGAGTGGGCAAATAACAAGAGGCACGGGTATGGCTGCACCGTGTTTCCTGACGGCTCCAAAGAAGAGGGAAAATACAAAAATAATATTCTGGTCCGTGGAATAAGGAAGCAGCTTATACCAATAAGAAATACAAAAACTAGGGAGAAGGTGGACAGAGCAATTGAAGGCGCGCAAAGGGCAGCTGCCATGGCAAGAACCAAAGTGGAAATAGCAAATTCGAGGTATGTAAATGCAGTGGGGGTGGTTGTGCCTGGTCGTTCACAACAGTGGGATATCAAATAGTATGTTTGTCATTTTGTTGGTAACATCACCAAAGAGCCTCTGCAATTGCCAGAACCAAAGTTAGAAAACGATGAAGTGCAATGGAATGAGTCAGAAATGTACCTGCCCTGTTCTGAAAGGCCGTCATCACAAAATGTTGAAGGCACATTGAGATGCCCTTCCTGTTGCAAATTACTTCCCTAATACTTAACGTCAGGTCACGCAGACCCTATGCACGTTGTCAGGAATCCAGAAAGTTATTTTTTTGTTTTGTTTTTTGAGAAGGCATCAAAATCTAAATATGGCAGAAATGGAAAGTTACAAGACCAAATCTTGCATGCATTCTTTAGAACAACAGAGCTCCCATCCAAGTTAAGGAGGGCACTTGTTATGGTGAGCCCTGGGTGTTGTATGTAAGTGATGAATCACTGAATTCTCCAGAAACCCCAATATTGCACTGTACGTTCACTACCTAAAATTTTAAAAATAATAATAAAATATCACTGCAAAAAAATGAAAAATAAAAAAGCTCATCTATATGGGAATGGAAGAGGGACTGAGGCTCATACAAATCGCCATGTTCTATGCAAGAATGATTAGATCACTGGTGTATTAAAAGGAAAGGGGTGGGGGGGGGGACCTGACATGGACAGATGGGACTGTCTGTGTGCCAAAGTTGGAAGAAAGTAGAGCAGTAGAGAAGGGTTGGAGTGAGTAGGAGAAAGCGGTGAATTATAGATTGAGAAGTGGGGTGTATGTGGGCACAGAAGGACTATGTGCCTGAAGTTTTACCATTAATAGCTGGGTTCAGGGATCCAGCAAGAGGGATGGAGCAATCTATTGGGAATAGAATTGTCTTATTGTAGACAAAAATGATGGTTATAAATGGAAAGTATTTTTAGGCTTATTTACATGGCCACTGACTGGCCACAGTTTTGTATGACTTGAGGCATGTATCTTCTCCTGCTTCGGTTATATTTTCTCATAGAAGTAAGCCTTCTTTCAAGGCCACAGAAATTAGCATGTCTTTAGGTTTTTATTTTTAGCATTGAATAAATGAACGCTCCTTTGCTTTGGCTGAACCATATGAAATTACTGATATTTGGACCTTTTGATGTTCAAAAAATGGCAACTTCATGGGGTTCAACGGAATACTTCCAGATTTCTGAAGTTTCTATTTAAAAAAAAAAAAAAAGATTTTATGGTTGCTGTTTACTTCTTAGTATCTGAAGCACTACTTGGTCTTATTTTTTGCATAGTATTGAGATATGTGTTAAAAGTCTTCAGGGTTTCCATCTTTATCCCAAACTCATCCTGTTTTAAAGTTAATATTGCTTGTTGATCAGCACAGACTTTCAGGAAGGGCCTCACCTCTCTTCTCTGCTCAGCATCCTTTATTTTAGACCATAGTTTTCCCAGATCACCAAGCGTTGCGTTACTTGCTTTTCAGTTTGCTTATAGTTGGGATACTTGGCACATCTAATCTTACTGGCTTCTCTGGCTCTCAGCTAACTTTTAGAGCTAGTGATGTACCTTTGGTTATGCCCCGGCCTCTAATTTTAAATGCACTCTTGGATTCTTCCATTTGTTTTCACCTTACAACCTGGAGCTCTAGTAGAGGCAGTTCGATCTCGGCAGATAGAAAGTACACCTGTGCAGGACACTCTAGCAAATGATTTTCTTATACTCACTTTAATTATTGACTTTTATGGTTTAAATTGGAGGAATCTAAATAATGAAAGGGAAACGCTTGTAATGCAAGGATCTTTGATTATGCTAGTATCATAAAACTCTTACCCAAGTCCTAGCCACATCCCCTCTGTTGAAAGTCTTTTGGGGATAGTAATATAGTTTGAGAGTACTGTATTACATAGTTGATAATCAACAAACATACTTTTAGCCAGTTAAAATACTGGCTAAAAAATACAGTTAAAATCACATATCTGCTTCATAGATATTCACTTAGCTATTTTGCAAATGCTCAAGTCACTATACTAAGTGAAATAAGCCAGTCACAGGACAAATACTGCATGATTCCACGTAAATGAGGTATCTAAAATGGCCAAACTCCTAGAAACAGAGTAAAATGGTGGTTGCCAGAGGCTGGAGGGAGGGGGAAATGGGGAGCCACTGTTCAACAGCTCTAAAGTTTCAGTTAAGCAAGATCGTAGTTAACAATACTGTATTGTGTACATGAAAATTTGTTAAGAGGGTAATCTCATGTGAAGGGTTCTAACCACAGTAAAAAATATATGTATACTGTTTAGATGATGCGATAGATAAAATACTCAATTAACCTTTTATGTCTTACTTTCACTATGTTACTCCTCTTTCCAGATCCCTTGCTTTAATAAATACTTCAGATACAGAATTTTTGCCACTTGTTTTTGTAGAAAGTAGCTGAAGGACCGACAGTCCCCTTCAGTAGCTCTGAGCTTAAAGTTCTACATTCTTTTAAAAACTTTTTGGGTCACCTGGGTGGCTCAGTTGGTGACTTGATTTCGGCTCAGGTCATGATCTTGGGGTGGCGAGACTGAGCCCCACAGCGGGCTCCGTGCTTAGCAGGAGGTCTGCTTGAGATTCTCTCTCTCTCCCCCTCTGCCCCTCCTCCCACCCCACTCTCGCTCACTTGCTCTCATAAATAAATAAATCTTTAAAAAAGTAATAAAACTTTTTTTTTAATAGAGGAAAGGTTAAGGTTTTGGAGATTGCTGGCTGGGAAACGGACTTCTTACTATATTGTCATAAACCATGGCTCTTTTTAATGCCTGAGTATCTGCTCAGTCCTTCCTGGACCCTCCAGTAGTTACCATTAATGTTTTGGTTTTAAAAAAAAAAGCAAAAGTTTAAGAACGTAGGTGACACTCGTCCCCCTGGTCCTGCCCCAATAATGGCAGAATAACAACTAGAAAGTAAGGTTCCTAGTAGCTGCAGCTCTCAAAATCACTTGTTTGCCATTAGCAACAGAGGGAGATGGTCATAGTTACTGACCATCTCAGTTTGCCACCTAGATAGTGCTCATCATTATTCTTTTGCTATTATTTCTTAGGCTGTGGAGAATTTTTGTTTCTTAAGTCTCAGGAAAATGGATCCGTCTTTATGCCATCACCCTATATTATCTTGAAGCAAAGCTTCAAGTTAGCTTTGAGAGAAAATAATGGTAACCTCAGGGAAATCAGGAGACGTGGAACCAACCACCTTCAGCCCCCAGAGATTCAAGGTCTGTGGACCTTTGCTTCTTTGAAGAGGGAGTAGTGTGTCTGCAGGAAACACACAGGCTTATTTCAGAAGGTGTATTATGGGCCCCTGTTTAATTCTTATCGATAAGGGAATGTAAGGATCACATAACAGTTAGCGGATAATAGGAATAATGCAGCAGATAGAGAACTAGTAGATACTAATCGTTTACTAGCAGGTTAGCACTTAAAGAGTGAAAACTCTAAGGGAGACTAATAATTTGCTGACTCATAACTTTTCTTCAGGTTTCTGTTCTGATCTAAAAAGTATTATGTCTATAAAATATAACAAAATGTTTTCTTCCCTTCTTGTCTTGGTCCTGTGGGTAAAAATCATCTCCTGGAATTGAGACAATGTCTCAACCTTGTTTTTAAAGAAATGTTCAAGAGGTAAAGGAGCAACTCTGAATATTTCAAGCCCCTCCCATTCAGAGGCAGAGACCACAGTCCTGCCCAAGATGACCCCACTGTTCCTGTGGTTTCAATTACAGTTCTTATTTGGTCATCCTTACTCCAGGTCACTCTTGTCTCCAGTCATCGCCTAGGAGATGTTCAAAATACTGTTCCTTGAGAAAAATATATTTTTTAAAGGTTTTAGTTATTTTTTGACAGAGAGAGACAGCAAGAGAGGGAACACAAGCAGGGGGAGTGGGAGAGGGAGAAGCAGGCTTCCCGCTGAGCAGGGGGCCAGATGCAGAGCTCGATCCCAGGACCCTGGGATCATGAGCTAAGCCAAAGGTAGACGTCTAGCTTAATGACTGAGCTACCCAGGCGCCCAAGAAAAATATTTTAAGGAAGAATTTTAAGGTGAAGCATTTGGCTGAGATAGCAAGTAAGTGGCCCTTAGAGAACCATACTTCCTTGGAAAAGAACAGATAATTTAGAAAAGGATGTAGACAAAAGAAGAGCTTTGTAGACTCTGAGCCCCAGAGGACATGATCATCATGCTAAAGGATGGAAGATGGCTGGTGACAGGGATGGGAGAGAGCTGGCCTCAAGCAATTGAGAACCACAGGCTGGCTTCATTGTATCACACAGATTCGAAGAAAGAAAATCAAGTGGGAGGGTGGAGTGGACCACCATTCTCTGACTCTGTGGCCCGCCTCACTGAAGCTAGGAGGGTGTGTGGCTGGACAGGCTTTCAAGACGACCGTGAAGTGTCAGTGACTCCTGCACCCAGTCTCCCCCAAACTTCAGGTGGTGACAGCAACACTGAGACAGGTAATGTTGGGAGGGAGCCCTGGACTGTGTCCCACCCAGCCCCAGCCCTGCTGGGCCTGGCACAAAGGTAGTCATACAGGGGTATGGAAGCACCAGATAGAATGTGGAAGCCTGAAACCCAAGGGATCTGGTGCACAGGTGAGCTTGCTGCACCTGTTTTCAGAACTAGAGATTGGATTCCATGTTGCCAATTTTGAACCTTAATATAAAAAAAAAAAGACACTTTTTTCCAAAAATCCTACATGAAAATATATTTCCCGTATTTTTCTTCTAAAAAGATACAATTCCTTACCACTCACCCTCTTTCCTCCATGGCCTGAATGATTCAGCCACAACGGCTTTCCTTCAGTTCTAAGGGAAGTCTGCTCGTCCCTTCCCTCTGCCTGGTGCCCTTGCCCCAGTTACCCCTCTGACTAGCTCCATCTTCCGGTTTAGGCATCAGGTCCCTTCACAGAAGGTTTCCCTAAGCCCACACCCTCCCCTCCCCCCCCACTGCCATCCCCCTTCCACCTAAATGCCCATTTGTCTGAGTTGTCATCGTATTTCAGTGTTATTTGTTTGGTATCTCTTTCTCCAACTAGATCGGAAAGCCAGACCCTGAAGGCAGCTTTGCTCACTTTTATGCACCCAAGCAGCTAGTTTAGATCAGGACACTTTTGTAAGGCCTCTGGTAAATATTTGATGAATTAGTGAATTAAATTCTCACTACTTAGGCTGTAAACACTCCCAGGGCTTCTAATTCTGTTTTGTTGGGCATATTTAAACCAGCTTTAAAGGAAGGAAACATAGCTCTCATAAATCATCATGCTATAATCTGGCAATAATCAAGGAAGTACAGAAAACGCAAAAGTATGTGTTACAGGTACGCTTTTCCTTAGCTATGTCTACATCATTAAAGAGTCATCACTAAGGCATGGCCGGGGAATAAGAACTTGAGGTTAAGCCAAACTCTTATCTCCATTCCTCACAGGGATGAGCTGGTCCAGTGATACATGTGAGTGCTTCCCTTAAGCAGATATGGAAACTCCAGGAAGTCAACCTATACCCACTATAAAAATATTAGCTCATCCTACCTGTTTGACATCACCAAAATATGTGATTGGTTAGAACATAAGAGCTTACTGTTTTTTAAGAATCTGCTTTCTAAATGTTTCGCTGTCTTTATTCCCTTTTGAAGGTTTTTCTTGTTTTTTTGGGGGGCGGGTCATTTTTCTTGAGCTCAAATAATAGTGTTCAATAGAACAGTTCCTTACAAGACTACTTGACTTGATTCACAGTTCACTTATAAGTAATTAGAACCCAGAGTCAACCATGAGTCAGTGCACATTGCGGATCCAAATTAAACTGCTACCAATTTTAGGGAAAAATTTCAGTCTCTACCAAGTTATTGTGAAGGGCCAGGAATTTGAAATTCTTAAATTCAGTTGGACAAATGGATTCTAGATCTCTTTTGCAAATCAAAATTCTGGTTTATTCTGTTTCTTTTCTGTAATGTTAGTAGTCCTGTCATATCTTTAAGAACAATTGTAGATTATCTTTTCTATGAATTTTTTATTTCTTCAACTGGGGCTCTGGTGAATGTTCAGTTTTTAGCATAAGTGCTTTTTGCAGGAAGGTTGAATTTTTAGTAATGTTTTGTAAGCCATTTTAATGAAGAAGCTGTTAAATACGTAAAGAACTCTGGGGGAAATCGCCTCAAATGTGGGAATTCGGTGTTGAGGAGAGCGAGCATTAATGATTTTCTCTAGTTATGCCTCCTGTGCTTGTCCATATCAGACTTTGCTGCCTGTCATGCTTTTCCACCTGTCAGCACCAGCCCTTCTGCAAACAGCTTCCAGAGGCTTGGTTAATACGCTCGGGCTGAGAAGAGTTACTGTGAATGGGGATTGAGAGTTGCCTCTTTCTTCACAGAGGGTTGCCTTAAGAGTTGAATGAGAGAGCGGGTATCACAGGGCTTTTTTGTAAACTGTGAATCACCATATCCAGTTCCTGTTTTGGAAAATGTGTCCATCATACAAGTATCATTCCCAAAAGTGACAGTTGATAGATGACCAAGAAGCCAGACCGGGATAGAGGTAAAGATGGAGGGAGGAAGGAAAAAGGAAGGGAAGGAAGCTTGGGAAGCAGCAATAGGGATAAGCAAAAGGAAAGGAATTAAATCCACCAAGTGTGACCACCTGTGTTTAGATGTGAGCGTGTATCAGGATTCACCCCATTCCCAGCCTCAGATCTGTGTGAAGTCAGTATGCTATCAACAGGCAATTATATTTTTTAAGACTGAAAAGAAACTGAGCAAGGAACTGGCATATGTATTTATATCAAGCTATGCTGGGGTAATGTTCTGAAGACACTGTAGGACAATAAAGCTTTTTATTTTCATATAGTGTAGGTATGCTAGTGGAGGTCACCATTATCTTTTGTATATTATAGTTTCTGTATTGCACATAAAAATTTTAAACACGTGTTTCTCCTTTTTACCAAAGAATGCCCATTTCCCATGGGTGAGAGTGAAGAGCCTGCTCTAATTTCCTCACATTCTTGTCCAGGCTATTTAAAAAAAGCTGTACTTCTCTGTATTGAGGGGCCTTCTTTGTGGGCCAGTCACTGAGGATTTTCTGTGTGGGTGTGCAGAGGAAAGCAGCTGAAGCCAGAAAGATACTGAGGCGTTTGCTCTGTCCAGCCCCCAGGCAAGGGGTAAAGCTTGGATAGGATGATACTCCAGAGGCATGACGGGAACATGCCCGGCTTCTCTCCTTCAGCTCTGATGTTACAGTACTTCATGCTTAGCAGGTCATTACACCTAACATGGGAACATACTGTGTTATGGGAACCTTGTAAAACTTTCTTCAGGTATCTTGTTTCTGAAGACCTTTCTTTAAAAATTATTCATCCAACCCTCCCAAGTCCAGGCCCATTCAGAAACTGAGGCCTTGGGGGAGGGAAGGGTGTGTGTTTTAATGATGAACAAGTAGGTTCAAGCACTACAAATTTAATGAAAATGGGTCTTATGCCATAATAATGAGAGGGTTACAGTTATCCAGACTTGTGGGCCATTAAAAACCTACTTTCTTAAGCCCTGGATCATGTAGGCAGGTCTCTCTCCACTTTGATTAAGCAGAGAGCATAAGGAGAAGATGCCGTCTGTATATGGTGTGAATGGGATATGAGGTAATGTTGAATTCTGCAGAAATCTACTTGGCGAAAACTGGCTACCAAGACTGGAGGGAAAAAGCAACGTGCCAGGGAGACAATAAGCTAGGTTTTTGGAACACATGTTGGCCTTGTTTTAACTATAGAAATCTGAGTTTGCTTAGACGGTACAAACTGCAGCAGGTTCAATCTCATTTATCTCCGAAGCATGACATTTTTCCTGCTTCTGTGACTATGAAGAATTAAAGCAGCAGTTACTTTCTAGTATAGCTTCCTTTGTAACGAAAGCCCCCCTACTGTGTTTCCGGAAAGCCAAAGGTGTGATAGTATTCATGTTCCATCCCGTGTGCCCCCCTACAGCTTTTAGCCTTGACCTGGAGCTACTCTGTCTTAGGGCAAGTGGCAGAGCTCTGTGTGCATGCTAACACAGCTGGGAGACTTGTCTGAGCCGCAACTGCCAGGCAGCCAAAGCGCCCCGCTCACAACTTTCCATGCTGGATTAAGCTGACTCTGCCAATCTCACTTTACTCAAGACACCAAACTGGACGCTTGCAAGACAAGTGCCTTGCAAATCTTTGAGATGCTTTTCTTATTATAGATGAAATATGAACATTGTGTTTGGGAACAGGATCCAACAAATGCCAAAGGTATTTATGTAAGTCATTCAGCTTTAGTACAACGGCCTCTTGAGAATAAAACCAAATAAGCTTTTAATAATTTTGCCCTTCTATTTCAGTTGGTGTTTCACATTTATTTGTATAATATGCTCAATTCAAGATAAGCTTCTTTATCAGGAATTTAATTAATACGTAAGGAATCAAGATCACCCCCAAAAGAGTGCAACTCTTTGAAGTCAAATCTTCTTAGGATTTCCCTGTGTGCCAAAAGAAACTTATTCAAGCCAAGTAAAATACATTAATTCATTTTCTAGCATTTTTAAAATAATTGATTATGCCAGAGATTAACAAATAACTTTGCTATATTTTTGTTAGTTTTTAAAAACTTCTGAATAAGGTTAAAATTTTGCTGAGTTTTACTGTATCAAGTCCGTCAAGTTTTGATCTCAGTTGGCTTGGTCCAGAGATCCCTCTCTGTTTAATTGTTTATGTTGGTGCGGGAGCTTTTTGAATTAGTATTTCAAGATTTCCTACATTCACTTCCATCCATTAGGGGAAAGGTTTGATATTCATGTGGGGAACCCACTAGTCAAAATGTGTTGAGGAGAAATCCCAAAGAAGCTGGAGTTTTGGGTTCAGGAGTAGGAATGGAGGAGGCATACCCACCCTCCACCAGGCCTTGTTACTCATTTCCCACCCCTCCTGCTCACCCCAGTGATTTGAGAATCAGTTGAGCTGTGACTGATAGATTACCTGGCAAAGATGCAAATGCGGTGGAAGGGTCATTAGTTAACACATTGATTAACACCCTGGTCTGGATTTGCAGAAAAGACTCTAGGTTACCAGCCCATTTTATAAGGCTTGGTTTTTATCTCCGTGAAATATTAATTTTAATTAATTAATTTTAATCACTCTTATAACATGAATTGATGACATGCTGTGTAAATGTAAAATAATGATGAGGATCCAGTCATTTCTGTCAGATCAGGGCAGTTAGGACAGGTAAAAATGCAGTAACCTCGCAGATGATTGGCCCCTTGCTCTGAGCTTAGGTAGCACATAGGAGGAGCTTAAACATAGCCTGGGGCTGGAGGCATGATTGTGCAGGTGGTATCCAGCTTGAAAACCAAAGGATGTGTGGGTGTTTTCCAAAAAAGATAGAGAAGGGTGCAAAGTATAATGGCCCACTTGTATTTGGGATACTCTAAAATGTTTGGTATGACTGGAAAATATGGCTAGAAAAGAGACTACTAGCTGGGGGTGGGCAGTGTTGAGAGATGTTGTGAAGTAAGTAGGGGCTCACTGACCTATAAGGGGGAGTTTGAACATTATCGCAAAGAACAGGGAGAGCTACTGATAGCTTTAGGCAGAAGAATTACATGATCAAATTTAGAAAGATCACTCTGGATGCAGGTGGTATAGGGGCTGGGAAGAGCAAGGAGCAATAAAACTGGAGACTGATTAAGTAGTAATCTGCTAACTAGTAATCTACGTAAGAACCTAGGGGCTGAGCTAAGCAGTGACAGTGGGATGGAAAGAGCACATGGATGGGTGACAGTCTCCCCGGCAAACTCAGTAGGACTTGATGGCTGGTTGAATGAATGTGGCAAACCTAGAAGAGGCAGAGTGAGAGTGACCCCCACGTTTCAAGCTTGGCCAACTGGAGGGATGCTAGTACTGTTTATTCAGACAGGGACCAGAGAAGAAAGTACAGGTTTAGAGAGGAAGCTGTTTGGATTTTGACTTCTTGAATTTTGAGATGCTGGCCCCAAAGACAAAAAGGAACATTGGCCTGGAATTCAGACTCGTACCACACATAAAGAGCTCAGACCTAAACCCTGAGGAACAAAGACATTTATGAGGCACACTGCAAAAGAGGAATTCCATGTACATGGTGCTGGATGCAGCTCTTTTTAAGAAGTACAAATAAAGCAATTCTCACATTCAGTAATTAGGAGGAACCTGTTGCTTTAGGACAATGGAATGCAGGTATCAGAAAGTCTGTTTCTGAATTTGTGAAATTATGCTTTCTAAGATTTATGCTCAAAGGACCTACCCAGTGAGCAAGATCTGTTGTCCTGTTTCTTTCTTGGCAACATACTGGAACAAAATATCACTCTCACAAATTATGGTGCTAAAGAAACCTCATTTAGCAAACATTTATTTAGTGCCAGCTCTGTCCAAACATGGCGCTAGGCCCTAGGAATACAAAGATGAGTAAGAAACAAAACTTGTCATTAAGAGCAAATACCCTGGGGGGTTCACAGCACTCCTGTGCAGTGGGCCAGTGCCATGAGCCAGGTGGGGCTGGGAGGTGGAGGGACGCCCCGGGAGGCACCTAACCCACCTGGGTGAGCTTGTCACTTACCTGTGCTTTTGCACAAGCAAGCCCTCTCTGCCCAGAACTCACTCACACCCAGACCCCTTTCCTTTGCCTGACCTCTGTTAGTCTTTTGTGATTGTGCGCAAGGTCCACATAGGACTGAATTAAGAAAACCAAACAGAATGTCTCTTTGTGTGGGGACTTTTATCACTGACAGTAGCAATGCTATCAACAGAATCTACATAGATAAGAGTTTTATGGTGCTAAGGAGAAGATGACTGGTGCTTTCTTAAAAAAAAAATCAAATTTTTTCAATAGCTAAAGAATTTTAATTTAAATCACATTTTAACTTAAACTAAAACTATCTCTGCATGGAGTCTATAAGATATGATTTTTGACGGTAGCAGAATCTTAGCATCATTCGGATACAGAAACATCAAAGTTAGCTATCCTGCAGTAAGATGATTTTTTTTGGCCATGTTTCCAAATAGGGAAGCAGTGTAGACAGTGCTAAACATTTCCCCCACGTATACAACACACTAGTGCAAGCACCCTTCCCCTTTGGGTCTGAGGGACAGCAATTCGGGTGATGCCTTTTGGCCACACACAAACAGAGCTGACATGGTTCAGTGGTTACCTGGTGCCTGAACCCATGCCATGAACTTGGCATCTCTCATCTCCCCTCTTCCCCATAGCTACGCTGTTAGTCAGGAGCAAACCAAGACCTAGGAAGGTCACAAAACAGGTAGATGACCTATGTAGGGCAGATTCCAGGCAGCATAGCATCAGAGCCCAAGCCTTTAATGTCCACTATATTTTGAGAATTGGGGTAGGAATTTTTTTTCCTTTTACCCATGTGCTTGCCTTAGGCTCATAAAAGATGATCCATCTGGGAGCAGTATTATTTCATCATATGCTTCATTTTGCCAGTTTCATTTAACCAGTATTATTCATTCAGTAGCCACAAATCTTGTGGCTGAGACAAACATAAACGGGTAATATCAGTACGGTGAATTCTAAGAAAAACTGAAATGCAAAAGAAGGAAGAACACTAAACACCTGTAGGGCTGAAGGGCTGAGCCTGTGCTGTGGAGAGTGGATGGAGACTTAGCAGAAAGCAAATGGTGGCAAGGATGCTCCGGACAAAAGGAATATCCGGAGGAAGACAGAGTGGGATGAAAGTGCATAGGGTAAGTTCCTAGCAGCAGTTGGACAGAGGGGCTTCTCCATCCACAGCCCCTGCAGCTGATCACAAGGGGCACTTGAAAATTTCTGGCCCCCACCCAGTGCTGGCTTCTCATGTCTTTGGGTGAGGCTCAGAAGTCTGCGTTTTACAGGCTTCCCCGGTTATCTTGAGGCACACTGAAAGTTGATAAGTGTAGGTTGTGATATGATAGGAAATGATGCCATGAAGATTTGGGAGCTGGATTGTCTACTCTTGTCGGTGTTGGGGAGTATTTGGAGGAAGTGGGGCAAGGAACCATTTGTCTCTGAGATGGATTTAAGTGGGGCCAAGACTGGAGACCTGGTCTATGGCAAGATGATAAAGACCCAGTCAAGGGCATGGATAGTAGAGAAGCAGGAGATGAAATTAGCTGGAATTGATGGATCGAAGTGGTGGGTGAGGAACAGAGGCAAATCTAGTATGTTCATGTGTGTGATATTCTAATGCTCCTAAATAAGATTAGTGAAAAGGTTCATCATTCCTGGAATGTGGGTCATTTATTTTAAACATACTAAGCAAAGTCATCTTTCTGGATCTCTCATTAATAGATGGAATGAGGGAGAAATTCATCAGTGGGGATGAGGAAGTGGGAGACAGTGGACCACACTGTCACAGAAAAGCCCAAGTCTGGGCCTCCACTGCTGTTTTGAACTTGACGTCGCCTAACTATACCAACAATTGGTAAACACAGTGAAGCATCACTGAGGTTTTACTTTTCCGCCTCCAGATTCAGAAGATGGTGGACTGAAAGGGAAAATGTCCCATTGTTATAAACTGTTAAGAACAAGATTACAGTTAGGGACATATAACCAAAATTAAAACCATTTTTGAAGTACCTGTAAGCATTCCAGGAGCTCAGCTCACATACCAGTCATTTTTTTTTTTTTTTATCATCTCAGGGGTATTGTTAAATGTTGACACACTTAGTATCGCACGAGACCTGAAGTGGGAGAAAGGTAGATGCACCTGACCCATCTACAAACTTCAGGTTGGTTGGAGAGAACTTAGACCCACAGGGAGTAGTTAAATAATAACACAAAGCAGTTCAGTCAGTCAGCTGTTTATTAATGCCTACCTCATTCCATACAGGTTTTGAAGTAGTTTATCTAAATGTCTAAATGGTCAGTCTTACAGGAATTGAAAAAAGATTGACCTGTCCATAAAGCACCTTCAAAAACTTTTCTCTTGGCCACTACAACTATTTTGAGGTCTTTTTTTTTTTTCATGTTACCATACAAACTTGAGAGTAAAAGCATTTTTCAAAATTGTTATTCTTCTTACTCCTCACTAAATCAGAATAACTTTCAACCCATTGTTGGAATGATTAAAGCCTAATTATAGAGTGAGCAGACAGTCCCTAATGTTTCATTCTGTAAGTGAAAACAAGGGAAAGAAGAGCATATGTAAGAGTTTTCATTTTTTTCTTCCTTTGGAATCTTCAGTAATGTGTTAATTTTGTGGTTTAAAGTTCAGTTACTAAACTTTACTCTTGAAAAGTTTTCTTTAAATTACAGTTGCTATATTTGTAACAGTTACAGAGCCTCCGCTGTATTCAGTGCCCGATAATAAGGGAAATTTTGAAGGAAATAGAAGGCGTAAGCCAACAAAGGAAGAAAATTAAAAACTCTCCAGCATCCCCCCTCCATAAACAGTGTCTGTATAAACATGTATGCATATGAATCTATGTAAATTCATATGTATAAGATGCTGGCCCTAAGGGAATGCTGAGTAATGAGAAAGGGGAGAAAAATTAGAGAGACAGCATAAATAAAGGGGTTCCTGAGATAATCGGCATGTCTGGTGCCAGGTGGAATTGGTCTGGAATGATTTCATAAGGAATTTGAGCCTTGAGCAATATTTTGAAGGGAAGCTAAGGCATGATTTGTCACAGAGGCAACAGAGATTTTGCCAGGTGGGAGAAGAATAGCGTGTCTGATGACTCACAGCCTGAAGAGAATGAAAAATGCTTCAAGGCAGTAAAGATCACCAGTGTTCATTATCATGGGCAATACTGGCCTTGTGGTTTGCTGGAGTGGATATTACTTCCGGCCTCAGAGCCTTATTAATCTTCTGATGTTCCGTGTTGGTATTCCCTAGTGACTCCCATGGCCAACAGAACCTGAAAACAAAGGTCTTTCATATGCAAACACTTCCCGCTCACCCTTATCCTACCACCCAGGGGGGCAAAAAAAATCCAGAAAGCTAGTAAATTGGGTGATAGCAGTAGTGGGGCTAGTCTGAAATTCCTGAAAGCTTATGCTGTTGGTTTGTAGAAAAGAATAATAATAATAGGAAGGTAGGAGGCTAGAGACACTGGATCTGACCTTTCTGTTAGATTTCCACTCTGGAGCTTCATCCTCTTTTGAGAAGTCGTAAAGTGTGTGTACAAAAAGGTACTCAAAACCCTTCTGGACTGTGCGCCCCCCTGCTGGTGTGTATAATGTAAGACGCACAGTGTTTTGCGGCGGGTCTTGTAGAGTCCAGCTGAGTCATGGTCAGAGAAGAGGACAATTAGATAAGGGTGCTGACTATTGAAGGATCTTAAAAGCACTAATCAGGCATTATGCAATACACAAGTGGAAACCGTTTCAGAGTCCTGAGGAAGTTAGTAACATGAGCAAAACAACATCTGAGGAGAATGGTTTTAGCTGTCATGCACACAGTGGCTTGGACACAGCAAAAGTTGCGACAGGACCATAGAGGACATGAACAAATCAATCCACGCATAAAGAACTGGATTCTTGAAAGTGGCAAAGGAGAACTCATCTTGTCTACCACTGGTTGTGTACAAAGAGAGTTAAAACCCTAAGGATCTTAGCATAGTCCGCTAAGAACACACATGGACCTCAAATAATGGGGGTGACACTTTAGGGAGAAGGATAATGAATCTTCGAGTCATGGACTTTCAGGGAGGAACAAAGCAAGAAGAGATTCCTGTAAGAATGGTACCTAGAAGCCTTGTGCATTTAAGAGTTCCCAGGGGAAATGAAAACATCAAAATCAAAGATTTACATAGTCACTTGTAATAGAGTCGTTAGGAAAATGAGTTAGAGAAGGCTGAGGTTGAGGAATTTATAAGGAATCATCAGAGATGGTAAACCATGTGTGGAAACGAGGGAATTATTTTCTACTAAGATAAGATAAACTTAGGCAAGATACTGACCAAGGTTCTATTGTGGTTATAACATCTCTGTCTGCATAATTCCATTGTCTGGAATCAAGTCACATTAGCAAATCCTTTTTATTTTTCTTATTTACTCTATTAATAAGGTAGCCATCGCAGTATCTAGATGGTCAGCCATATAGTAATCAGAGCTTTCATTAACTCTTTATACAGCCTGTTGTCTTTGACTAAGTCCATATAAAAGAGTGAAATTAACATCTATGATTTTCTTTGCTTTGGAAAAGGCATCTTTTATTTTTGCGTAGTTATTATGTGTACAAAATGGATCAAGAGAATAAGCACATGGCTCGGAAGATATCTGACTTACTAATTAAACAAAGTGTGAAAACTCTGCAGAGGCCAGCTTCAGGGGCTCCAAACCTTATCCCCTGGGACCTACCCCCAGAAGGACATTAGTAGGCATTTTACATACATGGAGTAAGCAGGACCAAGAACGGTAAGTTATCAGTCTTGCAAAGAGCACTTGGGTTCAGCTGAAGATCAAAATCACGGGAGAACCAGAGGTCTGTTTTGTGCTGATGATGTTCCACAGGACCGTCTATGTTTTTTTTCCGCTCCCTGGTCTCTGCTCTAACTCGTTGCAAGTTTGTTTTGTTTGACCCTTCTCTGGTTTGTAATAGAGAGTCCACCTAGCTTCCCAGAGCTGGCATATTTCAGAGCACAGTCCAGCCTTCCTGCAGATTCTCGGCAGTGGCAAGTCCCAGCTTGAAAAGGCCCCCTGCTCAGCCGGCTGTGACTGACCACCTGAGAAATACCCCCTTTCCTGCTGGAAATCAGGCAGGTGCAGGAATGCTTGATGAGTTACAGGGGTCTCTGTTGAACAGTCTGATTTTTCCATTAAGAAACTGGTTACATGTATATTCTGGTCTAGTCAACAGTTTTTCTTATTCTCATGAAACAGGAAAATATGAAAAGAAAAACTATATTTACTGAAAAATGAACACTTACTAAATAAAATATAAAATTGTAGCTCTTTCAAAAGCATGGATTACATTGAGTCATGCCTTATAATTTTTGTCTAGAGGAGGACTCTGAAAAAGCCAAGGATGTAAAAGTTTTAAGTGTTCAAGCCATGGAGATTAAGAAGGGATTTTCTTTGTAGGAAAAAAAAGTAAAACTTGTAAGCAAATAAATATATTTACAGTCCCTGTACCAAGCAGGTGTAGTGACTTTTAGGAGCTTAAAATAGGGTGTACATAACTGGCTTTTCTCATGACATTTTCAAGATTTTTTTTCTCTTAATTTTTCTGTTCTTCCTTTTCCCCATCCATTGAATTAGTATGAAATTCTGCTCACCTAAATTCTAAATAATTTTTAGAAATCTGAATTAATACTGAACTTAACGAAATGTAAAGCTATGCAGAGTTACTATAAGTTTTTCCTAATAGGCACAAATCTAAAGCTAGCTGGAATCATTTTTAGTAAGAATTACAAGAGTTAAACCCAGAATAAAATGTTTCTTACACCCAGAAAGAAAATGATAATCATGAATAAGAGGTCATTTTTAAACTTCAGTGGCCAACTTTATGTTTATTAATGTATACTGTATAGCTAATAAAAATAATTCTATCTTATACATTACATGGGACCCAGTGCAGGTATCAAGACTTGATAGGTACTCTAAATACTTGGTTTTGATTCATTTATCATTTTTCAGTTGGCTTTCTTCCTTGGAGATTTAGAATCCATTACAAAGCTAAGATCTCATCGGATTTCTGACAGTTCATTTTATCAGCTCACTACTACATAAATATATGCTGAGGTCATTGCATAAGTTAAGTTTAATGAAAATGATCATTCGTTACTGAAAGTCCTTTGTGGTTAGTGACACTGATTTCCTGGGGCTCAGTTATAACAAACACGTGAAGCCTGAGTGACAGGAGACAATCAGGTGAATGAGCTGAAGTTTGAGGTCCGATTCACTCGTCACCTGGAGACTGTATCCCTTTCCCAAACAAGCTCAGATCAGTGCCCAGGAGCAAGACCTGGGGAGACCCATTTACAGGTGGCCTGAAGAACATGCCACTCTTCCCCATGGTAATGGCCCTGCCTTATGTTTGGGGGCCAGGATGCCAGAAAGACTGTCGCAGCTTGCCAGACTGGGCTGAGGTGGGAGATTTTATTCAAATATCGTCTATGTGACCTTTTAAGCCTTAGATTACTTGTCCGAAAAAAGAGGGTGACTCGGCACCCAGCTCACAGAAGTTGGGAGAATGAAATTCGGTTAGTGTATGAGTGCCCCTTACACAGGAAGTGGCACTAAATAAACAGACACAGCCAGCCGTTGTCGAATACTTCCATACTGAGTACTGTGTAAAGACAGCCCTTGCCCTCTGAGAGCGCATGTTTCCAGGGCAGGAGATTGAGGAGAAAAGCAGCAGGTATTAAATGATGTCACACAGCAAAGGATACATAAGAAGCCAGCAGAGGGTCCCTGAACACCCGGAGGAGCTGAGAGAGACTTCAAGGGGCAACTCGTGGGCAGTCTTGGGGAGACAAAGTAGGCATTTCCAGGAACAGAACGGGGAAGAAGGGCTTTCCTAGCAGAGGGACCGCAAGGGCAAAAGCGTGGAGGGTTGAGAGCTCTTTATTTGTCCCTTCCAGCTACCATGCTATTGTTATTTATACCCCTGGAATTCCAGGGCATGGAGAGGCCATGTGTGCAGCTTGTGGTTAAGAACACGCACACTGGGCGCCTGCGGGGCTCAGTCGTTAAGCGTCTGCCTTCGGCTCAGGTCGTGATCCCAGGGTCCTGGGATCGAGCCCCGCATCGGGCTCCCTGCTCCGCGGGAAGCCTGCTTCTCCCTCTCCCGCTCCCCCTGCTTGTGTTCCTGCTCTCGCTATCTCTCTCTCTGTCAAATAAATAAATAAAATCTTTAAAAAAAAAAAAAAAACGCACACTGTGACTACAGTCTGGGTTCCCATCCTAGCACTGTCAGCGATGGGACTCAGGCCTCACATGCCTTCATCTGCACAGTGGGAAAAGAACAATAGTAGCTATTAGCAGGATTATTCTGAGGGTTAAACGAGGTAATAGATTTGAAGTGCTAAATGTTTCATGTTAGAGTAAATTTTGTAATTGCTTCAACCAGCAGTTCCAGAATATCTGCTCTGTGTAAAGCAGAAAGAGTAGGTGTCTGGGGAGAAACCAAAATGAGATGGGGCCCTATCCTCCAGGAAATGTATAACCTAGGGGCAGAGATGGATAGGTAAACAACTTGCAGTGCAGCTGGAAATTAAAGAAGAGCTACGTGGAGGTTGAAGCAATGTGTGGGAGCATCACTAGGAAAGAAATCTGTTCCAAGGAAGAGGAGGAATTCTTGGGAGAAGTGAGGTCGGTGTAGAATTTTCGCCCAGTGCTCATTTTGGCTTGCTTTGGCTCCGTTGTGTGTGACTCAGGGCAGGTCCATCCAGGCGCACTGTTGGGTCTGTTTCCTTCCCTGTGGCCAACTTTGTCTTGGCTCCTCTCCCATTTACCTGGATTGCATTCAAATGCTTCCCTTAGAACTGAAGTTGGAAGGGTAAATAAGGTAGGTTTGTATCTTCAGCCTAAAAGAGATGCAGGAAGAGCAGGAGCTGAGGGTGGTCAGGAACTGGGGACTTTACCTTACATGGGAAGAAGTCAGGTTACAGGGAAGTCCCCAGGCCCCAGGCTTTGGAGCCCAATCCCAGAATTCCCCTTCCAGCCCCTGCACTGCTCCTGTTCTGTTGCTGTTGGTTCCCACGGGCCCACCAACTCCCCACATTCAAAAGAGCTCCCTGAGACTTGCAGGACGCCACCTCCTTTGCTCCCCCAGTGCATTGTGAGGCCTGGGAAGCCAGATCTGAGAAAGCAGAAAAGTGAGAGCAGCACCCTCCCCTACACCTGCCAGGCCCTACAAGAGTCCCCATGTCCCCCAGGGGCTACCAGCTCACAGGTAGGAGCTGGGTGTCTATTGGCCTCCAGCGTCTTTCAACAGTTGGGTCCAAGCTATCCTATTTCCGGCAGAACCATCTCACGGAGGCTGGTTTGTGCCTGACTCTGCCCCACAGTTTGAGCTCTAATAACGTGCCATCCCCTCTTTTGGGCCCGTCTGATCCTGGGAAAGAGAGGCTTGTAAGTCAACTCTAACTCACTCATCTTTGCCTTTGGAAATCGAGGAAGAAGTGAATGTGAGCTGTAGCGCAGAGTTTCAGAAGGGACAAAAGAGGGAAACGATTCAAATAAATATTTAACTGACAGCCTGATTTTTGCCCAGGGTGGTTTAGGGAATTCTTTCTGCAATGTGGTATAGTAGTTAAGAGCACAGATGTCCGAGCCACAGCAACCTCAAGTCTTGGCTGTGTCACATTTTCAGCTGAGTGGCCTCAAGTAAACAACTTTACCTCTCCAACCATTAACTGCATCATCTGTGAAATGGGCATGATAATTCATAGTACCTCCTCACAGGGTTAAAATAAGTCCTCCTTGAGTTGGTATGTGCCAAGTATTTGGAACAGTGCCTGGCACCAGTAAGCATTGTGCAGGCATGAGCTGTTACTCTTGTTAAGGTGCTCATAGGGAAATTTGGGGTGAACTTGTTCTCCCGATGCCTCCTTGAGCATATCTGAGGATATAATGTCTCTGAGGCCCTATCCAAGGCTTTTATGAAGTTCAAGTAATATGCATGTTCAGTTATTGGGTTAGTGGAAGTTCAATGGCATTCATAGATAGCTGTAGAGATTCTCCCCCAAATTCTAGAATAGCATAAATGATTTTTTCCTAATACATCACATGCAAACGTGAAGACAAATCCCAGCCTGCAGTATACAGAGCCACACCTCTGTTTGAAGTGCCTGCAGGCTGCTCCAGGGTGTGTGCAAACTGTGGATATAAAGACAGATTTTTGTGATGCAGGTTTCCTTTCTGAGCCTCGGACCAGCCTGATTCATTCACCATTGTGTGCTGTGTGCTGTGAAAATTTAAACAGCTTTGAGCTGAACACCTGTGTCTTTGTCCTGGGTCTTGCCTTGCAAAACAGGATTTGATTGGACTTCTCTTTTCAACACATTTACCCACCTACATGCCTGCATTTCTGCATTCCTACCTCATAGTGTTTCAATCAACTTTTCAGAAGAAATGGCCAGACTTGAAAGTATGAGAGAATAACCTGAAAGTTAGATATAAAATCCTCTTCGTGCTATGTTTATGTTTGATTAAAAACAAAGCAGTGTGAAATGTCTACCGGAAGATGATTAAAACATCTTCATTATGTCTTTTCCGAGGCGTGTCTGTTTAGACTTTAGGGAAATAACTGAAACCAGCCTTTCCCCCCCATTTATAGTTGGGTAAATTTGCAATCTGCAAAATGACAGCAGAAGAATAGAGTAAAAAATAGGGATCTAGAAGTCAGTACTTACCCATATGCCGTAGGCCATCGTGACAAATTATGGAAGACCCAGACCACTGTCCTTTCCTACACTGAGTACTTGCTGATGCTTCCAGGGGTAAACACTGCTAGGAGTTCAGAAGTGAGTCTGAGATCATCCTGGCTCTCCAGCAGGGTGTCCTCTAGTAGTGCATTGTAAGAAATCACCATGATGTAAGGTGACCAGCAAGTGCCATGCTAGAGTCAGTTGTGTTTCTCTGAATCTTTTTGGTCTTGCATGAAATTTAGAAGAACAAAGGAATTTTTTTTTTCCACATGGGAGCATCAGGAAAGGCCTCAGGAGGAAGGGGTTAGAGTTGGATCTTGGACCTTGGGAAGGATTTCTGCAAATAGAAATGGGAGAGAGCATGTTCTAAGCAAAGAGCACAAGAGAAGAGCACAATAGCAGGTGTGGGGCAACAGGGGCACAATAGGGAACATCCTGCAAGGGACCCAGTTCCTGTGTGCTCCCGAAGCTTTGTGATTATTGTGCGTTTTTCAGTTAAATACCTTTGGGGTTATCTCCTTTTTCAAAAAAAAATCAAAGCTTTAATTACCATTATAAATCTGTTAGGCCATGTTGTTCTTGCGGGAGCTGATTTGTGTTATCATCTCTCTCTGGAGAGGGCCGTGTTGTAGCTGGTGGTATAATTGTGGTAGATACCCTCATTGCCATAAATGCAAGTATGTTAACCACGATAATCATTTATTTCCTTTTAACCCTGTAAAGAAATTGAAATCGGATCTAACTGAACTCTGGCTCCATTCTCTCAGATGAGGTTTCTATAGAAAATGTTATTTTCCCCTTTTTGACGGTTGCTTGGCCTAATGGATCTGGTGGGTTTAGTGCAGGTGTATTTCCTGGGACTGGTTGGTTGGTACCTTTCAGAGTTTACATAGCAACCTCCTTTCCAGCAGTCCAGCCACTCCCTTCACGTATGGGCGAGGCCATATTTGCCAAACAGCAGACTCTTAAGTAAAATCCTCCCTCCCTGCACAAAACAAATGCGTAGTTTAAAAGTTACTTTTAAGGCTAAGTAGCTCCACACAGCGAAAATATTTACCAGCTTTTAACAGAAACATGTGAACAAAAGATTATTCAAATAACCTAAACCTGTCATTACAACTATGTAAGTCTAGGTTTCATGGCCTCTATTTATTTAGTTTTGACTAAGGATGGTAACGACATTGATCTCTTCCAAGAAACCGTCCATGGGCTCTACTTTCTTTTTGTTTCATCCGCCTCCTAAAGCATTTCCTTGAATGTTCATGTGCGCCTTAACTTTTTCTTTCTGCCTCTTGCTCGTTCTTGTCTTTACCCGCATCTGCCCTTCTCCCTGCCAACTTTTCCCACTTCTAGACTTAACCGTCCACTGTCCTTCTGGATATCCCACTCTGCCTGGCACCTTTTGACCCTGAAGTCATTTGTAGACCCAGCTCATTTAATGGATGTTAATTGAGAGCCTCCTCTCCCCTGACATGATGCAAGTCCAAGAAATGGGTATTCAAAGGCAGCACTTGCCCTTTGGGTGCTCATAATGTCATGAGGTGAGACAGGCAAGTAAACAGCCCATTACAGGGCAGAAGTGCTGGTGCAGCTGAAATTCTGCTGGAGAGGGCAGCGGGAGGCTTAGCGACTCACAGGCGGACAGGGGAGGATGGGAAGATGAAACCTGCCCCAGCCACAGCCCCGTCTGGGGCTGCCTTCTCCAGCCCCCTCCATCTTCCTGTCTGCTCCTTGGCATTCCGTACAGACCCCTGTTTCAGTACTTCTTAGGCTATAGGTCTGTGCTTGTTTTGTCCAGCCAGTTCCTATGAGTAATTGTACACCTCGAAGTGGATAGCACGGAGGACACATCCCGTAAACTGTGACTTCCCCAGGCTTGGTCTTTTCGTCTGTAAAGTGAGAATGGAGACTTAGAATTCTTGCCAAGGTTTTTCTGGCTTAAAAATAATAATAATAATAAAACCTTATGATTATCAGCTAAAACAAGTACATATTTATATGGAAAACCATATCGATGTTTTGCCTTTATTTTGTGATGATGCAGACATGGCTTAGAAGTGGATTTCTTTAGTAGAATTAATTTCTAAGAATAAAAAGAGAAAATGTAGGGTTTTTGTCATAGTTGTGAATACGAAAGTTTGTTACCAATGCCAAAACAGTGACCTTGAAAGAAATGTATAATCGGAGGGAAATTTTACTTCATTGGATGTACTTTGACTCTTTAAAAAAGTCTCTGCTTTCTGTCTTAAAAAAGAGAAACTGAACTAATTGTTAAATTGAATATGTACACCTTTTCAAAAATCATTTTGAAGTGATTCCAAAGGTTCTAAGAAATATAAGGATTTGGGTTGTTTCTAAATTTAGTAGCCCATGATTTTTAAAGATTTTGAGTCTCGGTTTGGGTCCTCAGGACTCATCACAATTAGTAGAGAACTTAACTTCTTTAACAGCACAGGGAACAGATGCAATTTTTAATTCACAATAATTCTTACTAGACCACTTCTTACGTGTGCAAGAGCACCAAAATGTAGCTGGGTTTTCTCCCCCATCAATGCACATGGCAGCACTTGGAAATTTGGAAATTCAGGATCACTTCCTGTCAGGCCAGGCTCTACTGTGAGTTGTCATTACAGGTGGTATTTGAGTCTTCAGAAGCCTGCCTTGATTATTTTTTTTTATTTCATTTTCGTTATAAAGCCTTCCTGGGAAATGATTTTTGTTTTATAAGCTTAATTCAGTTTAGCTAGTATTTATCATTTATTTGGGCAGGCCCTGGAAGGCTCATTAGGAAGACCAAATACACACACAGTATAATGAGCTGTCAATGTAAGAAAAACTGCCAAGCAAAATGTTTAAAGCCAGATTATTTTATCACCCCTTTCATGAATTTCCAGTGTAATAGTAAAGATAGGATAAGTAAGGGAGCATGTAGCTAGCCAATACCATGAGTTTTATAGAGGGACAGATAGACCTGAAGTAACCGCAGGTGGGCTGGGCAGACAAAAGCTTCATTTAAGAAATGAATTGTAAATAGCATTTGGAAGGCAGGGGTGGCAGCATTGTAAAGACCTGGGCACACTTACATTGAGAGCCAAGAGCAGCCCAAGTTCATGGTGACTAAAGAGGACTAGTCAAGGGGATCCACTGGCAATGGGTGTAAACATTGCCTACTGAAGACTTGTTAACAGAGTGTATTTTAAACAGATCATGCTATTGATATATGCTTGTATAAGTGGTGATTTTTTTTTAATTTTAATATTCTTTTTTTTTTTGGATAAATGGTACATGTTCATGGTTCAAAATTTTAAAGTTACAAAATGGAAGACTGAGTGATAACCCTCCCTCCCATTCCTGACTCCAGCTAATCAGTTCCTTTTTCTAAAGACAACCGATGTTATTAGTATCTTCATAAAATTTTTCTGATAATTATATGCATACAAATACACATTTTCTCCCCTTTCACACAAATGGTTGCCTACCACAAGTCCATAATTGCTTTCAAGATGTTTTGGGTCCAGATATGTTTTAGAATTCAGAATTTATTGGATTTTAGAAAAGCAAAATGGCGCTTATGGCATAAATTACATAATACCTACAGGGGGTCTGAACAGCACAGAGTAATCAAACATATTAATTCTCCAGGGAAACTGAATACTCCCACCAAATGGGATAAATAAGAACCATAAATAGCCTCATGTCAGTTGCACTCAGGTGTTACTGTCAAATAAGTTTGGGCATTAAACTTGAAAATTTAGGTTTTTAAAGCTTCGTAGATGTTGGAATTACAGATAAAGGATTGTAGCCTAGAATACACACTGTTCTGTACCCTGTTGTTGTTTTTTTAATTAGTAATATATATTAGAAGTCATTCCATATCAGTACATAAAGAGCTTCCTCATCCTATAAGCAATTAGAACTGATTCATATACTAGACTTCTTGTAGAAAATAATTTAAATACATACAGTGCTTTGTGTACATATACATTTATGTGTGTATAGTCTCATATGTATTGGTGCAGATAAGAGCAGAATCGGGTCTGGATCAAACCATTTTCTCTAGGGCTCTTTACAGTAATGCCTTTTTAAAAAAAATAATAGAAATAGTAATAATACTGGTTTATGAAAAGAAAAAACAACAACACACAATTGAGCCAAACCAACAGAGCCATAATATACAACATTATAATTTGTTCCGTGTTGGGTTTAAAAAAAAAAGCCTGAGGAACTAAAATTTACTTTTCAGTATTCCTTATGAGAATTCTTTGCCAATTTAACATATGCAGGTTTGTTTGTAATATCATTATCATTATTCTTTGTAGAATAGTTGCTACCAGGAAAGGCAAGAGGCTGTTTGAATAACGGAGACACTCTTTTTAATTGGTGTGTCAGCACCAATGACTGAAAGGAGAAAGACTGGTAATAGCATGAACTGTTGTCATCATGCGCCGGTGTTTGGGCAGAGAAGTCTGACTAAATAAGGCAATGCCCAAGTGAGCCTTATCAGCGTTTGACCACAATCACGGGCAAACAGCTGATGAACGGTGCCTGTCCGCCCCGCTGCAATTCCTTAACGTCTTGGCAGATGTGCATTTATCACCTACCTCAAAAGTTCCTACCTGCAGCGCTTGGAGTTGTTGCCACCTGCATTTTATTTTCTATAAAGCTGAATGTGAAACTTAAAGTCTCTAGAGAGGATGAAAGAGAGAGCTCAGTTTACTGTTCCAAAAATGTGTTATGCATGTAAGCATACTTATTTTTAGTGATGTGTCAGTGGAGAGTTTGTTTAGGAGTTCATTCACCACTCCTGGCTCCCGACAGCTTTTCCCCAGCCACCGCAGTGCCTCCCCAGCCGGCCTCTCTGGGGCTGGGGTCCCAAGGAGGGGGATTTGCAGCCACTGCCACCCCTTGGACTCCTTGGGTGCAGGCTGCAGGCGAGGGAAAGGAAGAAGAGGAAGAGAAGAAGGGGGGAAATGAACTTTTAAACCCATCTAGTCATTAGTTTGCCTTTTTGCTTTTCATTTCTCTGGTCTCCGTTCTGCATTGTTTATACTCTGTCATTCTGTGTATTTATAAAAAAAATTTTCTTCTTATAATGGAGCCTTTTTTGTAGGAATCAATCCAGAGGTACAATTCAAATGCCAACAAGTATGATTTTCTGTTAATATTAGTATTCCAGCCTACAAACTGGGCTTCTAATCCGGGCTTGGTTGTGCAGTGCTTGGGGCTTGCGGGGGGGGGTGGGGGGGGGGGGTGACTGTGTCCGCATGGACGCGTCAAAGAGCTTCCCAAGGCTGGGAACGGTGTACTGTACCACTCTAAAACAGAGCTAAGAGATAAAAGTCACTGTGGAGACAAAGCTCTGACGTGGATTCGTAACTGGTGTCCATCTTCTGCCCACCTGCTGCTCTGTCTTCCCTCCCTCCCCAGTCTCCTCCCCTCCCCCATCCTTCCCTCTCTCCCACCCTCCTTCCTTTTGTTTTCTTAACTCTTTAGTGTAGAAGGTTAAAGTAATCACATTCCCCAGGTCCTGGCTTTCTGTAGGCAACCATTAATGGAAGGGCCCTCTCTTCTTTTCCCCCTTTCCCCTTCATCGGTTTCCCCAGGCCCATTCCCTTCTCCTCCATAACTGCCCAGTAATAAATGTTGATTATATGCCATTGATTCTGTATAAATAGAAAAGTATAGTGTTGTTTCTGGATATTTTTAGTTTATATGAATGGCACTGTGTCATACCGCTCATTTTCTTTTATTTGTAATCATTTAACATATTAATACCATTTTACATTTTTATATAATGTTAAAGTTTTGTTTTTTTGGTTTTTGGGGTTTTTTTTTTTTTTGCACCACTCAAGACTATTTTAAAGATATACACCTGGCCTCTATGCAGCCATAAGTACACCTGGGCCATAGGCTCGGACAGCTGCACAGTATTTTAAAGTATGCATGCATCCAATCTTACTTACCATTCCCCTAAGTGATGGATGCCTAGTTTACCTCTAACACCCAACTATCACAAACAGCACTGTAATAAATGTTATGTTCAACTCTCTTTTAAAAGCCAAGATGCAGTTCATTAAAGTGCCTGTAGAAAAATCCTGGTGTACCTGTTTAAATTCAAATGTATACATTCTATAGTTCTTTAATTTAAAAGTTTTTCTGTAGTTTGGAATAATGTTGGTACCCAGCACAGAATGAGTATTCTTGGCATCTCTGTCCTGATGGCACAGAAAAAAATAAAACTTTCTGATAGAGTATGGAATGCATTCTGTGGTTTGGCAGATAGCCTCTGGGTCCTCTGTTTTAGAATAAAATATTCACACATCTTCCCTAATAATAGTTTGAGTCTTTGTTAGGCAGCGCTTGGAGGAACATTCTAGACTAGTATGGGGGACTGATCTTATTCACACTCTGTAATTTAAGGTCATGAAGTGTGGGAAGAACAGATGCTTTGCAGTCAGGGAATGTCTTAACTGTACCTTGGGCAAGTTATTTAATCTCTCTTCGCCCTTGTTTCTTCATCAATAAAATTAGGATTATAGAGCCCTCCCCATAGGAACATCAAAAGGATTAAATAAGCTCATATATGAGATGGATCTTGTGTGACGCCTGACACATAGTGAGCCTCTTATAAGGGGTAACTGGAACATTAGAAAAGTCTCCTCACCTCAGATTGGATTAGACAGTTTCTCAAACATATTTCCAAGAGCCAGCTCGGTCATTTTTCTGTAGCCTCTCCGCGTCTTCTATCCATTGTAATGTCAAAGATGGCTGACGGTTGGCAGTCCTGGGAAGGGAGAGGCCACCGGTGGGCGGCACCAGTGGTTATAAGAAAAGGACAGGGTGTGGGAGGGGGAAATCCAACTGTGTTTAAGAAGATTTAGGCCATGACCTAATATCATCAAAGTATGAATGTGAGGAGGTAATTGCGGGCTGAGTGAGGTCAGGGTTGGGTAGCTCGCACAAAGCACAGTGGACAGATGAGAACGGGTCTGGCACATCGTGGGGAGCCCGGGTTGGTACTTGGATTCTGGCGATCAGAAGAACATGGAGCATCCTTTACAAACTCTCATGAAAACAGTGCATGCTTATCAAGCTTCAGTTAGAAACTTGTCCATAGACACTTGCTGCCAAAGAAGAGTGGCTTTATTTCAGTGTGTTAGATACGAAGACTGGGTCTGTTTGCCTGAAATAATTGGGTAAACACATCTGTCCACTTAGTATTTTCAGCTCTCTTAACCAGTTTGGCTCACCGAGGGATCAGTAGGGTTTTTGCTCCTACTATATTAAGGCAACCCTTAAATGCCCAAGTGACCACTGGTAACATTCTGATCTGAGGAGGACAATGGTGAGAAGAGTTGGTTTAGCAGTGAATTTCCAGCTGATTATTAGTTTTATGTGTAGCTCACAGGATTGATAAGAACCTTTATCTGAATGATCAACTTGGTGAAAGTTCATTTTATTGGGATTATATTTGACTTAAATACAAAAACCAGTATAATAAGCAAAATTACAAGTTGGCAGATTTCCCCCCATAACATTTTAATTATTTCCAGCTGATAGGCAGCATAATGTGGAAGAAAGAGCATGGACTTTTTCATTAAACTTACCTGGGTTCAGTCCTGGTTCTGCTGTGTACTTTGGATAAAACACTGCGTACCAGAGCTTGATTCCTTATACGTAATAGAATAATAACCTTGAAGGACTGTTGCAAGAGTCCAGCACAATAATTTCGTTTGTAAAGTGTTTAGCAAAGTTCCTGGAATATATATGTGCAGTAAGTGCAGGGTAGTATATATTTATATATTATCAGTGTGTGTGTTTGTACCCACACCTTATGGTAGTTCTGTAAATAGGAAAATGTTCATTTTTACATTTCTCTCAGAGACTTAAGATCATTTTTCAGTGTCAAACTTAACTCTAGGATATTTACTATGTGGTTACACTCTGCTGCATGGAACCCACAGTAGTCAGTGCATTGCCGTCTGTCTTCCCCACCTTGCTTTCCCTGTCACCTTCCTTCCTTTTGTGTGGGCTGTTCCTTCCCTGCCTCTCCTCTGTCCCATACACTTCAACACTAATGAGAAAGGTGAGTCGTGCCTGGGTGGCTCAGTCAGTTAAAGGTCCAGCTCTTGGTTTCGGCTCAGGTCATGATCTCAGGGTCCTGGGATTGAGCCCCAAGTCGGGCTCTGCACTCAGCAGCGGGGGTGGGGGATGGGGGTGGAATCTGCTTCAGATTCTCTCCCTCCCTCTGCCCCTCCCCCCACTCATGTACTCTCTCAAATAAATGTTTTTTTTTAAAGGTGAATACAATAGTGGTAGAATTAATTGAAAACATAAGTGAGAAACATCTGTCTGCTGAAAAGTAGCCCAGTTCTTGGCAGTCACACTTGAAACAGCCATCTCTGCACAGGGTACATCCTCACACAGTCCCCTGAGGATGGCAGGTCCCCTGACTTTCACCACCACATGGCTGGTGAAATGATACCTTTTGCCCAACTAGTTAGGAATATGACTACTTTGCATTCTGTATGTCTGTTATAGAGCCTCCTACCATGCCATCACCACGGGCACTGGCCTAGGGAGGCTGGGGTCACATAATACAGACCTCCCCAGTGTGTGCGTGTGCGTGTGTGTGTGTGTGTGTGTGTGTGTGCGCGCGCGCACCCGCGCACCATGTAACCATTTCCCCTCTAGGCCTGAGCTTCCTGGTCCACATAAATGAGCTGGAACTAAATGATTTCTGAGGTCTTTCTCCATTTCCAGATTCTGTAAAATATGTTGATGTAGTGATTAATAACTCCAGCTTTAATTAGCAGATTACAGGATATTTAAAGACTGTGGCCAGCATTAGAGATCCACTTATAAAAATAATCCTCCATGAATCCTTGAGGACACTTGGGCTTTGCTCATATGTATAAACACCTACTGCTAGATTTTTTGATCTATTTGTTATAAAATACATACAACTTGAGTTCTTACTTTCCGCAGATGATCTGACTGCTGCGTACAGGCCATTATTTAGAGTTCTTAATCGTTCAAATTGTAGGAAAGTTTTAGTTAGAAGGTATAGTTGCCTCTGCTACTTGAATCTGATGCCCCTAACTTTATTTACCAAAGCAAAATAATTCCTCAGATTTAGTAGGAAGACTATTATCACTTTTAAAAAAATAAGTAAATAAAAGGAGGTCTAGTTTTTACTTGTATGTGATAAGCAGATTTCTAGAAATAAGTGTAGCTGCCACAGTTACTGACTATTCAAGTTGAAGAGAACTTTAGAATGCCTTACTTTTCCCGGGTAGTTGCACACCTCAGAGATTCTCAGGTTTTATGGGGGTGCCACAGACAGGAGGCAGGGGAAAGCCGAGGAGGTGGAGATAGGCACCTGTAAGCTCTAACGTCAGCACTTTTATCCTGTTTTGTATAGGGTAGGGGAAAGTAGGTTAAGTTTAGTTATAAGGGCGAATTAAAGGGGTCAGTTAGGCATCCGCCTTCGGATCAGGTCATGATCCTGGGGTCCTGGGATCCAGCCTCGCAGTGGACTCCCTGCTCAGCGGGGAGTCTGCTTGTCCCTCTCCCTCTGCCCTTCCTACCCCCCACTCGTGTTCACTCTCTCTTAAAATAAATATATAAAATCTTTAAAAAAATAGATTGAATTAGAATTGTTCTCATTCTGACTCCTTAATTTTACAGATGAGGACACTAATATATCAGAGGGAGGTGAGAGGCCTCTGGTCATAAATAGTAAGGAATCAGCAATAGAAGCCAAATCTCTTAAACCCCATGAAAAGCTTCTCCACTACACGTGCTCAGACCCCTGAAGAAGCAACAGACCTAGCTGCAGCCAGGATCAGGAACACAAAGTGATGAAGCCCATCAGCCATGCTTTCAGGACTGAATGCATGCAGCTGCATCTGAGGAAGTGAAAACCACTAGGGCCTTCAGTATCGTCTTCTACTTGCCCTCCCAACTTACCCTCTGGTTTATTTTCAAAACTTAAGCCTCATGTCAGGTAAAAATTTTTGTTGATGAAATTTTAGATCAGCTCTCAAAGATATTGGATCCATGTTGGAAAAGTTGAACAAGGTAGATCTAAGATCCAGAGTATAGCCCATACCAGCTCTTCCTTGCTCAAGGAAAAGTAGACCTCTGTGACCTTAGGCAAGGAACCGGATTGGGCCAGCCACACACCAGGTCACAAATACTTTGTGTCTCCATATCCACACACCAGGGTTTCCAGAGTAGAAAGAGTGGCCCTGTGGGTTGTGGTAGCTTCTAACCAGTAACAACACTATGGGTGTATCTGTTTGTGTCTTCAGATTTGCATATCTCATGATATCCCCACAACTAACATGTTGACAACCAATGTGTCTCCAAGACTTTTAAGTAATCTGTTCATGGTTGCACAGCTTGCAAATGGTGGGACCAGGACGCACATACAGGTCCTCTGACTAGAGCCCTTGTCACCTCTCTGCTGCCCCTGCTTCACTTGGGTTGTCACACTCACTGTCCTTTCTCATGAGGTTAAGGATTACATGAGTTTGGCACAGTCTGATGCCTATTGCTGTCTGGTCACTGTTTTCTAGTTGCATGTCACAAAGGTACAGAAATAGTGTATATATTCCTTCCCTTTAGGTAGGAAAGGAGGAAATAGGAACTTATATTCCGGTCTTCTTGTATATACTTAAAGAAACTGCAAAAGTCATTAAAAAACAGCAACACTGGTTAGCTATGGCTAGGTTAATAACAGGGTATAAATAAGGGACAAAGTAAGCGGGAGACTTTTCCCATTATTTTTTAATATTTTATTGAACCATTTTGAATATATTACTTATTTAGCAACTTAATATATTTTTAAGTTATTCAATTAATTAAATGGATAAATATTATCTATAATGATGTTGCGTGTTCTACACCCAACTTTATCTGCATTATCTGTTCTTAGGGCCTTTATGTGTATCACCTGTGATCCTCCTAATAACTTTGCAAGGTAGGTCCTACGACTATTCTCAATTTAGAGAAGAAGAAACAGCATCATAGCAAGAGTAGGTAACTTGCCCTGGGTAACAGGCTAGTGAATGGTGAGAGCTATTTTGCATCCAGGCAGCCTGACTCTAGAACTCATGTTCGTAACCACCATAGGCAAAGATTAAACAGCAAGAAACTCAATTTTGAGTGTGTTCCAATATGATGTAAGAGATATTTTTAGTGTGGCACTTTTGAAGTCTGTGGATCCTAAATAATGTGTCCGCATCTATAGAGCAAGTCCAGGGAGACCATGAAATTTCCATTATGCTAATCTAATCCAAGGATTACATTTATGCTGTGGTTGTAACAACATGCTGTGGTTTGAGGCATTGGGTTTTCAATGCCAAACATTACAAGTGCTGAGACACCCAAGGACATGCTAAGGGCAATAGGTAGGGAAGGAGCAGTCAGAGCCTCCAGATGGCAAGAGACAGCAGGGGCCAGGATGGATGGCAAGGTGGCCTCAGGGAGACCAAGCAGGCAGAAGGCTTCCGATGCCTCTACCACGGGGGCGAAATGCCCACTGTAGGGGGTCTGATGTGTGTCACCCGTTGAAACCCCAATGAAAGACAGTAGAACCTCAACATCTTATAAAGGTCTGAGGGAGGTGTTGCAACCTGGTTAAAAAAAAAAAAATCCCATATCTTGGAGTAAAATCATTTGAAAATCTGGTGCAGCTAATAATCACTTGTTACTTGATAGCACTGATTATACTCTTATTTAAACTAAAAATTGTCCCAAAAGTTGATTCTATATAAGAACCAATTCCTGCGAAAAAAAGAAATATATATGCTAATTTAGAGCATATCTGGAAGAAAATATTTATTTTAGTAAATTTGGGTGATGAGGAAAAACAAGTAAGAAAAGATTACCGTGGGGAACGTCTACGGCTTGACTGGGATTTGGGGGTAGGAGGATGCGTACACAGTTCTTATCTTCCATTCGGATTTGCTCCCACCACCCACTAGCTCATAACGCAGGGTGGATAAAGTTCTTGGGACACATGATGCAAGTTAAACTTGGCATATAAAAAGCACTCAGGGGCGCCTGGGTGGCTCAGCCTGTTAAGCGTCTGCCTTCGGCTCAGGTCATGATCCCAGGGTCCTGGGATCGGCATCGGGAATTCCTGCTCAGCGGGGAGCCTGCTTCTCCCTCTGTTTCTCTCTCTCTCTCTCTCATGAATAAATAAATAAAATCTTTAAAAAAAATAAAATAAAATAAAAAGCACTCGGGAAATGCTAACAGCAGTATTCTCATCCCCATCAACACTCGCTTGATTAACCTACTACAAGAAATACATCCCAGGCATTTATATTTCTCCAGTGGTGATATTTTGTAGAGTACAAGTCACTGAAATGACTAGAAAGAGTCTGCCCCTGTCCTCTTGTGTCTCGCGTGGTCGGTGCTGCATGACGACCGGAGGCAGGGCTGACCTCCAGGCCACAGAGACCACAGACGACAGCTCACTGCCCTGCTCACAACTTCACAGCTCCGCGTGGCCATGTTCAGGTCGCTCAAGCCACGGGTCCATGGCTGCTGTAAACCTCTGGGTCCGGTCCCATCCATTCACCCCTGTCCACAGGCCCCCGAGCCCAGAAATGTGGCTGTGCCTCTTAGTTTTCAACTCCTCCCGCCTACCGCTTTATGGTTTGATTTGTCTGTCTAATGTCCGTTTCTCTCCCAGGCTCTTCAAGAAATATGATAGAATTTCTCTTCTCCTTTGCCACCCTTCCTTCCTAGAAATAATGACACATAAGCCCTTTGTTTATTTTAATCTTGGGACAGGTGTGGTCTGTGTATGTGTTTTAGTTGACAATACCAGAAGCACACAATATAATAAAAGTTGAACTAGTAATTAAGACGTTATTTAAAAAATGTTTTTTTTAAGTGCTAATAATCATTGAAGTTGGCTTTTTTTTTTTTAAAGCCCGAATTGGTCTCTTCCCTGCCTTGATTCTGACCTAAGATGACAACTCTCATAAAGACCTTTCTGTCCCAGAGTTCTCAGAAGAGCCCGCTTCCTATCCTTGTTATAGGAGGAAAATCCTGGGGATGGTACCGCAGTTATATTAAGGGATTTAAAGTTCCTTTAGGGACATTATGTTTCCATTATCTGTTGTGCTATTAGCCACAATTATACTCCCATTGGCACCATTTCCATGGCAGGTTCCTGATCCAGAACTTGTAATTACATGATTTATCCTAGTTATGCATGGTTGTGGCAGAAGAGTCGCTCACATTTTTTGTCATGCTGCCTGTAAGAATGAGCTTGGACAGTATTTTAGGAAAAGGAAAGATAGACTGGGAAAACCTTAGGTAATTTTCATTCCTAAAAGACTACCAAGGAGCCTGGCAATGCATTTGGGAAAGAAGATGGCATTTTTATTTACTGAAATTTGGAATTAGCTCTCCAAAAGCTTAGAGAACTAAAGGGTAATTTATTTCGGGTTGTGTTTTCATGATATTCAGAACATGATGATATTCAGTAACACTTGAGTGCCTTCTAGTAAAAAACAGGCATCTCTGTATTGATCCATTTTCTTCATCTCTGTTTTGCTACTGTGTAGATAAATGTGAAAGCACATGTAACCAAATAGTCTACTAATGGCCCTTCCTTTGTTAGAGACATTTAAAAGTGGTTTCGTATTAATTGACAAGTCTGTGTGTGTGAGTGCTTTCTTAACATAGTATTTCTGAAATGGATTTCCTGCTCATTCCAGAAAACAAAAGCCCAGTCTTATTTACTCCCTGCTTGAGTAGTAAAGTTTTTTCAGCAAAAAAAATCAAGTAGAGTCTTAGCTGACAGCACGTCGGTAAATTGGTCATTTCTAGGAGCCCAAGCAGTCAGAGTAAATACCTCTCAAGTAAATAGGCAGAAATTTGGTTTTTATACCTTCAGCTCCCTAGACTGGCTAGATGAATAGGATCATATAACTAGTCTGGATCTGAATCCCACTGCCAGCAAAACGAATAGGTCAGTACCAGCATTTGTACATTAAGGACTCAAGGCAAAAGTTCCCGGACTTGTAAAATATTTCCTTAAAAGTTAAGTGTCTTCTGGTTCTTCATCACAGATCCTGCCTTTAGGCTAGCTTTGAACTTCCGAAGTTTACAAGACCTCAGCGCAGTTCTCTAGAAAGGTGTTTTTTACATTGTATTTAACTTTTAATGATTAGTGTGCATTTCCGACCTGTTTTTCTTCTCTGAAGGAACAGCGTAACTCCAAGTAAAAACTTAACACCTCTGTGCTCGGTAGAAAGTGTACAAATTGATGGCAGTGAAGGAGGGTGGGGGTCCGTTAGGAGGGGCAGGTTAGAACCAAGTGTTTCTTCGAATGTCCACTTCTAAAAGCTCAGAAATGAGAAAGCTGGCTTTTTAAAAGGTGCATGTTATTTCTCTTAAGCCTCTCTCAATAGATGCATAATATTATACCGAATTCATATCTGGAAGTTCGTCTTTGAGAAATTATTCTGCAAATGTGCCAGTAACACTCAGCCAAGAGCTGGAGGTATCTGTATTTTTCCTTTCATCATCGTTCCTGTTTCTCAGTTTGCTCTTTAAGTTTTCGGTGACGGCTCCACGGGTTCCTGCCACAGCTCATCCCTTGCCAGTGAATGGCCCCTCACCCCACCTCATGGGTGGGAAGCACCTGGGACGTGGAGAGTGGGCGCTAAGCCGGCCTGTATAACACAGAATCTCGCACAGCTTGACTCAAAGCCAAAGCACAATTGGATTATGTCAAAAAGGGAAAAGGTGCCACGTGCATTTGCCGTGTTTCTTCACAGAGCAGGCCAACTTAAATATAGCCTACGACCACAACTTGTCCAGAATTAAAATAGCCCAGAACAAGTGGCAAATGGCAGGCAGTGGGGCTCTTTGCCAAGAGATGGCTGACAGACGGGAAAAATGGGCTTTTGAGATGGATCGTACAGGCTCGGATAACAACAGCAAATAGGACACCCCGGGATCCTTCTACTTCATAACTTAAATTTCAGGTCAATGTAAATTCCCAGAGCGTAAAAGAGAAGACTAGTGAAAACACTCAGAAGTTTGTAAGGCTATCTCAAAAACTGATTAAAATGTGCCGTATTCTTAACTTTAAACTAAAATCTGGTTACTGAATTCCAGTTTCATGATTTCTCATCCAGAGTAAAGGACAATACCATTGCAATTAGGTTTTCCAGGCATAGGAGACATTTTTAACCCATGAATTGAATTATATCATAACTGGGTAATAACGCCTTATTTTGACAAAGGAGCCTGGTGCTGTACATAATGAGATTATAATTTAAAAATATAAGCAGCCCTGACTTAACTAGTTGCCAGGGTAGTGTTAGTAGTCAGTGTAAGAGTTTTAGCTAGTGTTTTGGTTAAATTATTTATTCCTAAAATTTTTTATTTGGTTCATTGTTTTTAGTTTTTCTTAATTCCAACTCCGTTGTGTTCCCTGGGATCAATAAAACCAAAAAACGTTTTATTAGAGGACAGTAAGTACAGTTAGATATTTGCCCCAAATGAGAACAAACAAACCCTTCAGACACTCATAATAACGGTTAGCATTTGTTGGTACAGAGATACATTTCAGTCAAATATAACATCCATGTATTAAAGTGTGTGTATATTATATATTTACATATATTTGTGTATTCTTCTTCTAAAACGCACTGTCCAGTTAAACCTACCAAGCAAACCTTTGGCAGTACTTCAGAAATTTTTAGTGATACAAGAGATCCATGGTCTTACAGCATTTAAACTGATAGTTGTTAGTTACAATTGATAGTTCTAAGATTGCAAAACAGATTAAAAAAATAATGATCCTAGGTCTTTCCATTATGTCTAGAATGAAACAGATTTGCTTCAAAAATTAATTTCGGACTTCTAGAAGTAAGGTAGATGAGCTGTTTTCTGGAACTGTGCCAGCACCTTGGAAAAGATATTTTAACGTAAATTGCATGTTATTCATTGTATTAAAACATGTCACTTGTGCCAATTTTTTATATAGTGTCTCGGAGCTCAGGCTATGACAGAAGCCTCTTTCTCAGACCAGCATCAACCTTTTTCATGTCACTGTGCCATGCAAGACCACTTGTTTGAGGCACTGTTGCTGTGACATCTCAGAAAAACATTGCAGAGAAATTTCGTATTTACAATTGACTGTTGCCAGCAGTGATCATCTGCCAGGGAGAAATTTAAGGGAAAAGAAGCTTTAATTTCAGAGGGGTCAGAGCAGGATGGTGAGGTATACAATATGAATATAATAAGTAGGGAAAGAAAAGTGAGCATGATACTTAGAATTTAATTAGAACTGTATGCGCCTGGAGTAACAAATAATTTAAAAGCATTTCTAGACATTTGTAATGATGAAGTATGTTGAGGTTTTATTTGGGGGCGAAAACGTTAGGAGTTGATCATGAAATGAGGCTTTGGATTACAATGGAAAGATGTCAGGAGAGAGAAGCCAGGGGTGATTATCTTAGGGAGCCAAATCCAAAAGTGATCTGAAACCTGGAGACATGTCAATAGGAAGACGAGGAACAGCGGGACATTCTGAACATTAGTAAGAGCTCCTAACGGTGTAGATTTTAGCTGCAAGCCGCTCACCAGCCTCAGACCTCCATGCTCTGTCCCCTCCTTGTCTTGGATGGAAAGAGCTTCTTACGCTTCTTCTTACTCCATTGAACACATGCCATTTTCCAGGGCATTCTAATTCCTCCCTGGAAGAAGCCCTGTTTACAGGGCCGTGGAGTCCACACGTACTCCTAAGAGAACGGAGGTCTGTTCAGGATAGGCGTGTTTTGTGCATCATGATTGACCCTCATAGGCATCTCCTTCCTTTGATGTTCTTCATGTTTTCAGGGCAACTGATGGACCCAAAGGGACTGTATACTAAGCTATCAAAGGATTTTCTGTGTCCCCATTTCATTCCCGAACGTGAAGTATTATACTTCGTTGTGTCCATTGCGGCATTATTTGGGTCCAAAATTATAAATACGTTTTACCAGTTTTTAGCAGAATCCTACAGAGCCTCTCGGGGCTACAGGGTTCTCTGCCTTAGGTGCAAGGAGATTTTTCACATTCCTACTTCAGACAGGGCAGAGCGGCCCTCAGGCAAGAATGCGTCGTGTTGTCCCCCTAGTCTGTTGTCATTTCAGTAGATACTGTGATGGTACTGAAAAGGAAGGAAGGAAGGACTGTTTCCAGTACTCCTCCTGTGGCTAAAACTTAGCCCAATCAGGAAATCTCACTTGGAAAGTATAGCCCAGTGCTTTGAGGTGAACCTGCAGATCGGAAAGTAATAAAGCAGCAGGTAAAACTCTGGGCCTCTGTGCTAACCCTGGACAGCTCTCTGCCCCCGGGGGAGGGGGGGGCGGTGTTCAGAGTTTGGCAGGTCACTTTCCCCGTCCCTCCAGAGTTCAATCTGACTTGCCCCCAGGTGTAAGATAGCAATTAGTACATGTTGAATTGGGGACCTCACAGGAAATCCTGACTTCCATGCAAATCACATCCTAAGTTTTCCCCCGTTCTTGGGATGTGCAGTATTCCTTCTATGCCTGGAATTCTTCTTGAGATTCTTTGGACTTGATCTGAGTCTTGGATTGGTGAGCAGTAGTTCATTTGGGTTAATGCATCTGTCTCCTCAGGAATGGAGTTCTGGAAGGCAGCACGTGCATTCCCCATTGGCTGCAGCAGGGGTCCATCCATCCTCCTGACAGGCATGGCATCCCAGGCCCCAGAGTCAGTTAATTCTGAGAAGAAAAATAAAGGTTAAAAGTTCATCAAAATGTGTCTAGAGTAGGCATAGGCAGACAACAGGCTGGTGGTCGAGAATATTCCAAGCATTATAAGCACCACAAGGATGTAGGATTGAAGCAGATCGCTGATAGTCTATCAGGACCAGAAGGAAAAGATTCCTGTTATTTGAGCTAGAATATAACGTGATTTTTTTTACTTTATTTGAATCCTGCCTTGTGTTTCTACCACCATCTCTAATGAAGTATGCATTTTTATCTTGATATACATATATTCATTTTCAAAACTGCCTCTGCCCACCCCCCAAATTGTAACTTATATTGAAAGTCCAACACAGAAAACCAGTTACCCTGCCTTATATATCTGTTTCTGTCTCCATTTTTCTGTGTCCTTGGGTAAGCCATTATTTTATCTATCGGATACTGGAATGAAACATTGCTGTTCTCAGTTTAACACAGCAAATGCTGAATACAGGTAAAGTTACAACAAAAATGTTTTGAGATTCTCATGAGGATGAAGAAGAAAACTTTTTAAGAATTCCGGAAGAACTGGATGATCTTCTGATACCTCCTTTTAAAGTCGGAGGCGTTAATTACTAATTTGGTGATTTGGGGAAAGGCAACTATGAGTTGGGTGACTCTGTAGTATTTTTAACACCACCTAAAAATGTTCCTGCTAAAGAATACCCTTGATGAAAACCAAATCTTTTCTATAGTCTGTAGTGAGATGTTTTCTGAGCTGTGTTATTTTCACTTGAAAGTCAGCCAAAACGGATTTTAAAAATGTATATTTAAAGAAGAAAGCTCAAAATTCGCATTTTTCAATGGGAGACATAAATCTATTAAGTTTAAAGAATCAGATAGAGGAATAAGGAGGGCAACAGACTCAAAGAGAAAGCATGAATATAAAAATTATGGATATGAATGAAAATAGCAGAAAGAAAAGTTTATAACTAGAAGATGAAATAATTAAATAACAGAATGTTTGCTAAAGCAAAATAAAAAAGATAGTAATACAGAAACCTTTTTGCAACATAGTCACCCACTTTGCCCTAAAGATTAGGAGAGTTGGTGGGTTCTGCCTGACCCCTTCCAGTTCTCAGAAGCCCTTCCAGTGAAGAGTTGTGTTTTCTCATCTGTCTAGTAAAGTAGAACTCTCAAGAGTCACTTCCTCCAAACCAGAAGGTTAACATATATCAGAGCAAATCCTTTGTGCTTTTTATATCATTGCCCCCAGTATCTATTGGAGCAAGAGGCTGACGATTTAAAATAAAAACAGTCAAGACTCTTAGTTGAACTATCGAATGATTCCTTGTCATGAACCAGGCATGAAATAAATGGACTAACTGAATTACAAATCCTACAAGAAAGCATGAAGTGACTAAAACCAGTTTGCTGAGAGTACAACTACAGTTGACCCTTGAACAACACAGTGGACGGTTGAACTTATACACAGATTTTTTTTTTTTTTACAAATACAGTACGATATTGTAAATATATTTTATGGTTTTCTTATTAACATTTTCTTTGCTCTAGCTTACTTTATTGTAAGAATATAATGCACGTAATATTATAAAAATATGTGTTAATTGACTGTTTATGTTATCAGCAAGGCTTCTGGTCAGCAGTGGGCAGTTAGTAGTTAAGTTTTGGAGGAGTCAAGTTATACGCAGATTTTTGACCATGCAGGGAGTTGGCACCCCTCACCCCTGCATTGTTCAAGGGTCCGCTGTTTATCCCTACTATTTCAGCATTCCTCACAAAGCAGGCCTCTCATAAACTCTACAGCTTCAAAACATGCACATTTAACATGACAGAGCTCAAGATGCAGAATGGTTTGGCGTGGTTTTGCACAGTCCCAAGCCAGTTCTTGCTCATACGGTTCTGCATCAAATGTTCAGCAGAGGAATAGATCCCTTATTGTTCACTTTCCAAGCATATCTGAATAGAACAAAGTGAAATGGAAACTGGTAGATTTGGGATATTTAGGGAACCATTTTAGGTCATAGGAGATAGAAAATGAATATTTTATTACCTAAGAAAATGTGTTTCAACTGCGCATTCAAGGAAGAGTTCTAAAGCGTTTGTGATTTTTATGAGTGAATGATGTTTGCTTAATTTTTTTAATGTACCGATTTTATCTAATGGAATAGTTTGAGCACCCGGGTATACATGTAATGGGCAGTGGCAGCAGTAAGTGGAGACTAGGTCCACCTGTGAGCCAGTCACTCTGTCAGTCTGTCACTCGGCCAGATACCACCGACTTCTGTCATGTGTTTTGACCATTAGATCATCTTCAGTTGCTCTAATTCTTAGTCATACTTTAATTTATACGCATAATGGACCCCTGGTAAAGGATAAGGACCATAACAACACTGATGGAGAAACAGAAACAGCACTGACAGGCTAATTCTTGTCATTACCCAGGTCTTCGCTGTTCCAAGGGTTGCAAAGTTCTTACCAGGCACATCCAGATGTTTCTGTTACCGCACTAAATAGAAAATATAGTCATGATTGTATCTAGTTTCGTTTTATGGAACATGCCTCCATTTTAAAATAATTTGCCCCACCTCTTGTTACCAAGAGCTTGTAATTTGATTTAAAGACAGACCCTTTAGTAGTACACCAGATTTAGTCAGAATAAGGCAGTTTCTACAAATTTGCTATAGGAAAGACAGATGCCTTATTTCAATCAGTTAAAAAAGCACCTACAACTATGATAGTCTGCATTGATAGGACTTCACAGTTACCAAATCGCCTTTACATTTTTCACTTGATCCTAACTTAACCCTTGCTGTTTCCTCTGGTCCAAAGTCCACCATTGGCTGTGTGCCCTCTCTCTCTACCCAGGGTTCCATCCCCATCTTCCTCGTTCACATCCCTACCCTGCCTCAAGGCTGCCTTCTTCTGTCTGTTCTCCCAGAAGAGAGAGCCCTGACAGAGGGAGATATAGCATCATGGTGACCTGATGTCAGGTCCTCCTGGTCCTATTCAGCAACTCCAGTGGTCCTTGTCTCCATTCTGATTCCAAATCTTCACCTTTGTAAAACCACATCCCCCCCCCGATTCCTCCCACCAGCCCTAAATTTTAGCAGAAGACTAATAATGGCCATGTATTGACTATATACCCTCTCTAAGTTAGTACTAAGTACTTCACATCAATCAGTTTTGATCCAGAACAACTCTACAAGGTAATGTCCTCCCCATTTTATAGGTAAGGAAATTGAGGCTCAAGGAACACAGTCCGTGTATGATAAACTGGAGTTTGAACCCAGGTCTCTCTGGTCCCAAAGCCCACAGCACTCTCGGTCTCTTTCAAGCTTTCAAAGGATCTTTCAAGTAACCTTAAAATATTGGATGAGCCCATCACTGTTCTTATGTTTTTTCCTGTTTCCTTTCTTTTGCCTCATCTAGGACCCATCTCTAATAACTGTCATCTTCTCAAGGCTTCTTCATTTTCCCCTGTTGTCTGAGGATCTTTCTTCCCACCTCACAATAAGATCAGCTCTCATTTTCTTAAGATAAGAGCAAAATGTCTTTTCCCTTGGCCCAGCTAATCCTTCTGGTTACTGTCCACATTTCCTCCTTCCTTTCTGGGACAAAAGTCTCCAGCGTGTGGCCCACACCTGCTTCCTCTACTTCCTCTGCCCATTTCCTCACCAGCCCCCCTCGTCTGGCTTCTGCAGTGGGCTGCTTGTTAGTCCTGAACTCTCAAAGGTTCTTACCAAATCCAGCAGCCTCTCCTCTGCCCTCACCTTTCTCCAGCACAGGGCAGGAGTGACCACTCATCCATTCCTCAGATTCCAGCTGCGTTTGTTTCAGGGACTACCACATAAATCAGCCAGTCAGTGCCTCTGCCCCAGAGAAGAGACACATTCCCATCTGGCCCCACTTAACTCCTAAGAGGAGCACAGGATTTATCCAAGAACAAGAACTTGGAACCCTTATTTCTTTCTCCAAGTCCCTAGGACAGTTTTGTCTCCATCCTCAGCTCTTTGCTTTTTGTTTCTCACTTACCTGATGGGTTCGTCCATCTTTCATGAACTCATCTTCTGTGCATCACGATGCCCACCTTCCTGTGTGTAACCTTGACCTTTGCTTTGCATCGCAGCCCTGTATTTCCAACTAGAAAGGCCTGTGTCATGTAAAATCCTGCTCGTCTAAAACTGAACCTGTCATCACCTTCCAGTTGTCTCCCCTTACCACCTGCACAGTTTCTGTCTGTAGTAAGCCATTCATCCAGATACCAAGTTAGATTTCTTGGGGTTGTCTTGTATGTTTCTCTTCTTACCCACTGGATTATCCATTCTACAAGTATTCGTTGAAACGTCCTCTGTTCCAGGGTTTTTGTTAAGAGCTGGCAAAACAGATATGGAGGCTGCCCTCGTGTTTCAAAGTTCTGATAGTCCCTCCCATAAAACGTTGTGGGTTAGTCCTTCCAGCTCTTACCCTCGTTAGATACATAGCATGCCCTGGCTTGGACTAGCACAGCAGCTTCTCATCTGAGAATCTAACCTTTGGTCTTTTCTCCTCACTTCCTCAGGACACATAGGATGCTCCATAAATACTTGTACATCAGGTGATATCAGGTACAAGGTATTTTTTTTTTTATTTTTAATTGTAAAATATACGTAACATGAAATTTACCATCCTAACCATTTTTAAGTGTGCAGTTCAGTAGTGTTTAGTACATTCACTTTGTCGTGCAACCAATTTTGAGAACCTTTTTATCTTGCACAACTAAAACCTATACCTGTTAAATGACAACTCCTCGTTCCCCTTGCTTTAGCCCTGGCAACCACCCTTCTACTTTCTGTCTCTATGAATTTGACTTCTCGAGGGACCTCATATGAATGAAATCATTGGGTGTTTGTCCTTTTGTGACTGGCCCTCTTCACTTAACACAATGCCCTCAAGTTCCACCCATGTTTTATAGCATGTGTCAGAATTTCTTTTTTTTTTTTTAAGGTTGAATAATATTCTGTGTGTATGCCACATTTTTGCTTATCCATTCATTCATTGAGGGACACTTGGGTTTCTACCATTTGACCATTGTGAATAATGCTGCCGTGAACGTGAGTGTACAGATATGTATTTGAGACCCTGCTTTCATTTCTTCTGGCTATATACCCACAGGTGGAATTAGTGGATCATATGGTAATTCTATTTTTAATTTTTTGAGGAACCCCCATACTGTTTTCCACAGCAGCTGCGCCATTTTACACTCCCTCCATCCGTGCACAAGGTTTCAAATTTCTTCACATCCTCACCAACACTTGTTTCCTTTTTTTTTTTTAATAGTAGCCATCCTAAAGAGGGTGAGGTAGTATCTCATTGTGATTTTCTTGTGCATTTCCGTTATGATTAGTGATGTTGAGCATCTTGTGTGCTGTTGAGCATCTTGTGTGCTTATTGGCTATATGTAGATCTTCCTTGCAGAAATGTCTATTGAAGTCCTTTGCCCTTTTTTTAATTGGGTTTATTTGTTTATTTATTATTTATTGGTCATTGAGTTGTAGGAGTGCTTACATATTCTGGATACTGACCCACTATTAGATAAATGATCAGCAAATATATCTCCTATTCAGTGAGTTGCAGGTGATTATATTTTAAAGAAGGAGTTTTAGTCTTATTTAGTGGTAATATTTTTGAACTTTAGAATGACCCTCATTAAAAAGGACTTTTTCTAAAAATGATTTCAAGAGTAAAACATGGCTTAAATGTTTTTTTTTACATCAGATTTTTCTCAATGCATAAATTACATGAGAAGGCAAATTTTAGATAAGTTTTATAGAACTCAGAACAAAGAAGATAGCCAGTTATTTGGCCTCTTCCAACTGAGGATTACAAATGTGCTTTTGAGCTGGCTATCCAGAGAATATAGTCTTTAAGCTTATTAAATTTGATCAAATGTTAAGGAATAAAATCTGTAAAGTACCTAAGAATGAAGATTTGTGTTTCAAGCTTGAAAATGGATATAGAAAAAAACCCTGTGAAGGAAGTTGAATAATAAATAGGTTCTGCTGTCCCTAGGTTATGACCTGCGTTCCTGAGCTTTAACACACTGTGAGGGGCTAGACTTCAGAAAACTTAGTATAACAAGAGTTTATTGATCTGGTGATTTTTTTTTTTTCAATATCCTGCCAGTTTCCAAAAAGGATTTGCAGGGCATTATGATTCACACACATAATAGCATTCCTGACATTGGAGAATGTTAAAGCCATGTAGTTACAGAAGATAACCATGCACATAGATTGAGGCTACTTTGACTCCAAGATTCCTAGTAGCCTTAACAAAAAGAGAAATAATAGATTATGTAGTTCTCCTTGTATGATCCACGGAGGCACACAAATTTACCAGCAGAGACCATTTTTTTTCTGGCATTAAACTTTAAGAGGAATGTGTCACCAAGATCTTTTATAAACATAACAGGGTCGCACATAAGGGATGGCATTTTACAAAAAATATGTAAACATTCTTCATATGAAGCTTGATTCTTCCTCTCTCCCTTTGATAAAAAGCCGAGGGTATGATATGATTCTACAGAGAGATATGTATGAGAGCTAACATCATGTGGTTTGACTTTTGATCTCATAGACAAGAATCATCTGTGGCCTAGACTGGCCTCAGCCTAGTCACTGGCTCGTAATGCTTTCAAAGCCAGTATATTATCACGCCTCCGTGAAAGTTTGGGCCCTTGAAAGATCAAATACCAAACTTCAATGGGGATATAATGCCCCTTAGTTTCTATTTTATATCTAAATAATTTGACACCACTTTCAGAAAAGGAAGAGATTAACTCCTACCCGGCAAAAAGGATAACTCTTTGTTAGTGATGTAACTTGTTTTTAACCAGGACCTAAGAATTCCATCCTGAAGTTACTATGCCAGGTCCTGTCTTTTAAAAAACAAGAAAGCAGGGCGCCTGGGTGGCTCAGTTGGTTAAGCGACTGCCTTCGGCTCAGGTCATGATCCTGGAGTCCCGGGATCGAGTCCCGCATCGGGCTCCCTGCTCAGCAGGGAGTCTGCTTCTCCCTCTGACCCTCTTCCCTCTCGTGCTCTCTCTCTCTCATTCTCTCTCTCTCTCAAATAAATAAATAAAATCTTTAAAAAAAAAAATAAAAAACAAGAAAGCAACTGAGGGAGAAAATGAACACTCAAGAACTAGTAAAATGGTAAGGACTGGACTCATAACAAGTAGTCTTCCCAAACCAAATTTACTGAAAATAGAGATTTAGCAGAATCATGTAACATGTAATCATTTTCCAGATTAAAATCTTCATCAGGGGCGCCTGGGTGGCTCAGATGGTTAAGCGTCTGCCTTCGGCTCAGGTCATGATTCCAGGGTCCTGGGATCGAGTCCCACATCGGGCTCCCTGCTCCTTGGGAGCCTGCTTCTCCCTCTGCCATTCTCTCTCTCTCTCTCTCTCTCTCTCTCTCTCTCTCTCTCTCTCTCTGTCTCTCATGAATAAATAAAATCTTTTAAAAATAAATAAATAAAAAATAAAATCTTCATCAGTTTTGTCAGTCAGTAGATGTATAGAAGATTGGAAGTTAGAAGTCGAGACCGACATCTAAGGGGCCCGCTTGTACCTTATCAGGAGGAGCACATGCTGAGCCTTGCCAGACTGGGCTTATCAGAGAGCCAAATCAAGAACAGTTTCTTCTGCGTGCAGGAACTCAGAAATCTTGTCTCTGTTTTTTAGCCGAGATCTGTGCAGCCACCACTCTCTTGTTCCTGTCAAGAGTATTTCTTGCTTCACAGACTGATGTCTTCTTAAAAAGGGCCACAACTGTATGCACAAGATAATTGGCTTTCCCAAATCTGGGTCTCTCATAAATGAGTAAGGTCACACTCCAAAAGGAAGGCTAACAGGTCATATTTATTTGCATTTTCTTATTTCGGAAGGCTAACAGGTCATACTTTTTTGCATTTTCTTATCATGATGTCTTAATCCAGGAAAGAATGTTAGCTATTGTCAGGCATTTTCAGGAGAACCAGAAGGGAAACAGAATGGTCAGCAGTGACAATAGACGCGGGGAGGTCACTTCTGCCTTGCAGGAACCCTGGTGAGAAATGGTGGCAGTGTGACCAGGGCAGGCACAGCAATGCTAACAAGAACTGGCTGGATTAAAGATGTTTTGGAGGTACTGCCAGCTGGATTTGCTGACTGTGGATGTGGCGTGTGACAGAAAGGGGGGCATCAAGGATGACTCAAACGGTTTAGGCCTGAGGAACTGGAAGATGGGGTTGCCATCACCTGAGATTTGGATTCTTATGCACAACTGAGCTTATTTTTAAATTTTCCTAATAATCTTCTTTAAATATTTGGACATCAAAGCAAATCAGGTGTACAGCCCCCAAACCAAATAGATCATCCGCTCTGCTGTCAGATTTTAAATATCAGTAAACTGACTTTGATTTAATATAACAAATTTAAAAAGACATCAAAATCCACATTTTTTTAAAAGCAGTTTATTGTTGGGAAGAAAACATATAAAAACAGAAATAGCAAAATTTGTAAATATTGTATACAGTTTTACCTTTAGCAGATTTGTTGTGCATTCTAAATTAAAATCGTCATCAGCTACATCAGTGTATAGATGAGTAAAAGATTGAAGTTAGGGGCGCCCTGCGTGGCTCAGTCGGTTGAGCATCCTACTCCTCGGCTCAGGTCATGATCTCAGGGTCATGAGATTGAGCCCTGCATCGGGCCCCACGCTCAGCGGAGTCTACTTCTCCCTCTCTCTCTGCTCCCCACCCCCCTCGCTCGCTTACTCACTCTCAAATAAATAAAATATTTAAAAAAAAAAAAGATTGAAGTTAGAAATTGGGACAGACAGCTAAGAGGCCAGCTTGTTACCTTAGCAGGAGTCTATGCCAGGCATATTCAATATATTGTTGATAGACTTTTTTTTTCATAAAAGCATTACCAAATTTAAGAAAAATCAGGAAAGCCAGACTATTTTGTTCTGTCATCTCAAGATGACTTGAGAGTTCATGAAGAACTATTTCAGTTATTAAAGAATAATTTCAGGTATTCATCATCAAACTACTGATTGGAAAAATAGGTTGAAATTAAGTTGTTGTGTGCCAGGAATGCCTTGCATCCAGAAATGCTACATTTACTGTTCTGGCTGTTCACAAGTGACCTTCGCAGGACTTATGTCCGGGGGGGACTCACCCAGCTGCTTGTGTGAGCTTAGTCAACTGCTCAGGTCTCCCTGCCTCTTCTCCCACACATAGTAACTCTCTACAAGCTAAAACTCGGGTTTATTTGGGAAAAAAAAAATATATATATGGCCCTAACAGAAAGTCGACAGCTGATGCCTAACTGAAAGAAGTTGCTGTTTACTTACTTTTTACTACATTTTATGGGAGAAAGTGTATGTGATAATGGTATTTGGAGATTCGTGAGGGTCTGACCGCTTATGGACATGGGCAGTGTTCAACACACTGTCCATGTCTTGGACGCGCATGCTCCTGTGTGTGTGTGTGTGTGTGTGTGTGTGTGTGTGTGTGTGTGTGTGTGTATGTATGTTTTCCATGTGAACAGCTATAGCAGCCGGGTATCATCCACCCTGCATTGTTGCAGCTGTCCTCTCCAGACTAGCCAGAACCAACCCCCCGGCACCCCCAACCCATGAACAAAGGCATGTCTTACCACTTGGCTGAATAAAGGAGTCCTGTGTTGCTCTGGAAGTGAGCTGGGGATTTGAACACATGAATTCACTAACATGAGCCAGAGTTAAGCCCAGATTTTTTCCCCCAGGCAAAATCTAGAAATATCAGTGGCCTGACCACACAAAGCTGGTGGTGACAGCAAACTCAGATGGGTTCCCGTTCTCTTCTACTTCCTGTCATTGGGTCTAGGGCTACCAGAAGCTCTTGTGCAGACCTCTCATTTCAGGGTTTGAATGTGGTTTTGATTCATCTTGCCACCTGTGTAGGAGCACTGACACAGGGAGGGGCACTAGATGGAAAGGTTCCCCCCCTCTCCCCGGTTTGGTCTTACAGGAAAAAGCAAGTAAAAGAGTAAAGGGATTACAGCTTTACAGACACTGTTCTTCCAAAATACATTTGCAGAAATATTAAGCTGTATGTGTTTATTCTCCAGGTATTGTAAAAAGTGGTGGAGATAAATGGTATCATTTTATTTGAGTATGTAATGGTGTGTTGTGATTTTATCAGACTAAACTGTTTGTACTTGGTTTTATAAATGTATCATCGAAGGGCTAGCAGATTTTATTATAAGGCAGCATAACTGTATTCTTACGGCTTCATTAATTATGATGCCTAGACATAATTAGGCTCTATCTAAGAATAGCAGATACAATGGAAAATAATTCTGGGAAAACGAGTTGAGATTCTGAGAAACTGTGCAAGAACATAACAGAGGGCATCCATTGATTCTCAGGCACAACACAGGGACTGAAGTTTCGCCTGTCATCAGCCATGGCTCCCACGAGGGGGTTACGACGGCCTGTTGTTCATCAGCTATGGCTCCCACAAGGGGGTTACGACGGCCTGTTGCACTGTGCTCTTACCCTCTTGATTTTGTTTCCAAATCATGATAACCTTGTCATCTGAAGTATCTTCTGTGATTCAGAAATAACAATTTTGATGATTGAAAGTTGATCCATTCATTTTTAATTAATGGGCTTTATTTTTTAGAGTAGTTTTAAATTTACAGAAAAATTGAGCAGAAAGTAGAGGGTTTGTTCCCATATATACCTCCTCTCTCCACACCCACAGAGTTTCCCCCATTATGAACACTCTGCACTAGTGGGTACTTCTGGTACAATTGATGAGCCAGGATTGCTACATTAATGTTAACTGAAGTCCGTAGTTGACATTAGGGCTCACTCTGTGTGTGGTACTGTCTCATGGGTTTTGACACATGCATAATGGCATGGAGCCCCCATTACAGTGTCATAGAGTAGTTTTGCTGCTCTGAGTTTCTCCTGTGCTCCCCTATTCATCCCTCCCCCACTTTTATCCTGAACCCTTGGCAACCATCGATCTTTTTACTGGCTCTATAGTTTTGTCAGTCCGTTCACTTTTAAGGAACTCCCCAGCTGTTCCTAAGGACACATCATTCATTCCTTTATTCATAAAATGAGGCCTCAATAAATACCGGGTGCCAGGCAGTTCATACACATTGGGAATATAGCAGAGGACCAGAGATGTAAAATCCCAATCTTCATGAAGCTTACATTCTAGTACATCCAGCCTCCAGTGTTATTAGGTCCTAAGGAGGAGTGAAGGGTCCCATGAAGACACAGAGAGAGAGGAGGTAGTTGGAGAATTTGGCAATAGGACCTACTGACCCCCGTCTCAGGTCAGACCCCATCTTCCCTGCTTCCTTCCTGCAGCTAGTCCCAGGAATTTGGTCTGCCAGCCTCCTCCAGATGCCACCTGCATTTTCTCTCCTAAGAACTGCTGGGGCTCAACGTTGTTTCCCAACTTTTCCTCTTGTGCTGTTTCTGAAATAAGTGCAAGCACTTCCAGACTTTCATCAAGCTTTTACTACTAGTTATCTATAGCCGTGCCTGGTGCTAGTGAAATAGAAGAGAAAGTTAACAAAACCGTAAGAAATAGATGCCCATGGTTATCATCTAAATACTAACTGGACAAGGTCTTCTTTGGAAGCAGATGACCTAGAGTTCTCTGTCTTACCCTCTAAATCCTCTCTTCTTGGGCAGGGGGACATCAGTTTTCCTGTCTTGCCATAAGAAGACCCATTCTCTACCCAGCTGCCTTCTCCCTTACCCTAGTTCTTTGGAAAGGAAAGAGGTTTCATGAGTGAGGATGGGCCAAGGGGCAGGTGGAAGATTGAAAGACATCTGTTTCCTCCTCCCCAATTCTGTCTCCTTGTTTCACACACACAAAAAAACATACTTAAACGGACTCCTCAGAACCTTCTGAGCACGTTCCTAAGTGCAGACCCTGCGTTCTGCTTCTACAAGCTGGTGAGCCCATTGTGTGCATCTCTTCCCAACCACACATTCAGTGACATCACGCTAGTCACTTGAATTGGTCATAGAAGGCGTGTTTAACCATGGAAATCAAAGCTACAAATAAAAGAGTTTTACCACGTTTTTTCCAGAGTTACTTTCTTCAGCATGCTGCCGGGCAGACCCTTCTTAACCAAATTCTTATATAGATTCTGCCACAGGAATTAAATTCATGAACACTATATTCATAAGCTTTAACTCTACTCTCCATGGTTTACGGGGGAAGCTGCCAACCAAAGTCAGCAGGAGATTTGATCCAGGAACTTTTGAAAACCGGGCTTTGAATCAGGCCACACAAAACTTGCTGCACCCTTTCATTTCACTTGAAAGAAGGACTGAGGCAATATCCAGGTGGTTCCATCAGTGTTGTCTCCGTCGATAGCTCACAGCACTATGACCTTACAACTTGCAGTTGGAGGCACGGGGCCATGAGCGCAGTGAGCGGTTCTCTCCCCTCCCCCCCCCCCCCCCCACCGCAGACAGCGTGCCTGTCTGTGGGTAATTCACAAGGTGCCGCCCTTGCTGACTCGCCCTTTGTGCCCCGTGTAGGACTGCACACGCAAGAGCGAAAGCTGACGCTGCCGACCAGGCTGCCCAGGCGGCCCGCCAGGAGTGTGACATCGCAAGAGCTGTGGCCAGGGAGCTGTCACCTGACTTCTACCAACCAGGTGAGACTGTTGTCCAGGGATGAGAGAGGTAGGGGTGTTGCCTCTGGTCTTTTTTTTTTCCCTTTTCCTTTTCCTTAAAGGTCTGTGCTTCATGGATACCAGCAATACTACAAAACAAGTAGGTTCAAAAAGGCCTAAGTATTTGAAGTCTGAGTGTTAGTGCTGCAGATTTGGCTTATTCCCCGGTGTCTCTCCCTTCCAGCCTCCTGACTCCCAGCAACAAACTTTGAGCTGATAGCAATAAAGGAGATGGGAGTCCAAAAGAAGTATCTGATTCTAAGAAATGGTGTTAGCACGTTAGTGACTATTGCACATGTTGTAACAAACATTCCAAATTCAGAGGCACATATAACCATACCATTAGCAGTAGTAAGAGATGAACCAGTAACTACGATGACTATGTTTTTTAATCGATCTGAACTAACTGTGGTTAGATCAGGAAGTATACCACTTCAAGAAAGATTAATCTGCATATATTAACAGGAAAACCCAAGTCATGGTAGGAGAAATTAAAATAACAACCTAAAAAAAAAAAAAAAATCACTCCAGATCATTTACCTCTCAAACGTTATAAAATAGCAATACACAAATATTTGCAGTAGGTTTAAATATTTAACTGACTTCCTAGTGGTTTCTTAGTAGATTGTCTCCATCCCTTTCTATAATAGTGTAGCCACTTTTTATTTATGTTTCTTCATTGTTTTAGAAACATCTTCCCAGTGATTGAGGAATCAACAAATTTCTAGATGAAGAGATCAAAATAAATGCTCTATAAATTTCTAAATATCAAATTTAATATTTTCTCGGTAAAGAATTTTTCCACATTCGTTTCTATTAACTCAAGCTGGAAAACTAGCACCCTGTACAACATATGTGTTCAGTTGTGTTTGGTTCCAATACAGGTAATATAATCCTGGAACCCACTAAATGAACAAGGCAGGTCAAAGTGAACAGAATAGCAAGATCAATACAAAAGCTAGAAACTTGGCTGTAATAAAGGATGGAGGAAAGGAGGGCATGGTGATTTTTTTTTTTCCTACAAAGAATGAAGACAGTAAAAGACTGGGTTAAGAAGACTCTGTTTTTTAGGAGAGAGACTAGAAAGGGACCTAGTCTGGTTGCTGAGTGATAGAGCTTTCAGAGTGATTTCTGTAATAATTCAACTCCAGGAGACAACCATGATAATGGGTGTTTTCTTTCATGTGCCTCCTTTCTAAACCTCTGGTTGAGATTTCAGTCGTTTAACGTATACCTGTGAAATGAATGCCCACTTCCTGGTGCCTAAGGTCATTACCTGTTGGTGTAAGCACTGCAGATAGAGTTCAGCGACCGAGGGATTGTCCTGTTCCCTCCCCAGTGGCACTACCATGGGGCAGTGGCTCGGCAGGAGATAGTGCTGCTTCATGAGGTAGCCCTAGGCTTGAGCTGCTTTGAAAGCAAACAAACTTAGTATTGTTGTCTGCAGATGGTAATTTCTAGGTTCTGTTGTTAATTCTCTGGGGGAATGGGGTCCCTATAGATTTCTATTAGGTGTTACCAAGAGGTAAATGATACTGAAGGTCATCTCAGTTTCCCAGACTAAATGGTTTTGAAAGCCTTTTATGGCATTAAAGCATTTAAGGGAAGAAAATATTGTGGGAAAATGTAATTCCACCCTCTTAGCTAACATACCAGCTTCATACAAGCAAGTTGTCCATCAGTAATGAATACATCACAGTAGCACGAGATGACAACGGGTCTATTTAAGACAGGGCTAAGGGGAAGGCTGCAATCCGCTTTGACCGATAGCCAACTCTTCCTTCAACAACTGGATAGAAAGCCTTTTCTGTACTAAGTATTATTGATCTTCTCAAGGGAGCATAACTCAAGCTTTCCACTCTGCATTTATAGGGTGATCAAATCAGATAGACATTTCTAAAAGGGCTTTCAAGTACTTTTTTTAAAGTCAGACTGCTCATTTAATTTACATATCTTAGATATAAATATTTCCATTGTTTGAAAGGCATGTGTTGTACATAGAAGTTGTTGGCCCTAGGACAAAGGAGGTCTGTTGTACCTTACATGTTGAACACCTTTCCCAGAGCTGGCCATATTTTCAGATATTTGCCATCTTAATTAAATCTAACGCTTTTAGTTCAAAACCGCATTATTCTACAGTTCAGTTAAAAACTAAGGAAAAAAGGGGCGCCTGGGTGGCTCAGTTGGTTAAGCAACTGCCTTCGGTTCAGGTCATGATCCTGGAGTCCCAGGATCGAGTCCCACATTGGGCTCCCTGCTCGGCAGGGAGTCTGCTTCTGCCTCTGACCCTCTTCCCTCTCATGCTCTCTATCTCTCATTCTCTCTCTCTCAAATAAATAAATAAAATCTTTAAAAAAAAAAAAAACTAAGGAAAAAATATAAGCACAAAGGAAGGCTTTGTCACCCAAAGGGTTAAGTTCTAACAAATAATAGCATACAAATGGAGGGATGTGACTGTGTATGTAGATAATTACATGTCTACACACAAACCATCAGTGTCATGTGTATGGGTGACACAGCAAGTCACCCGCCAAGAGCTTAGAAATGACATTTCCCTCCAAGAGTTACATTTTCAAATGAGCCTGTGATACTGCACAAAGATCTATAAAGTGATCAGAAGTGATAGCACAGCTGTATTACAGCAAGATTTCCTTGTAACCAGATTAAGTGTATTAAAACTATCTAAACAATTGGTCACCCCAGTATAGGAAAAGAAAAAAAAGCCACAGAGGCAAAAATTGGCAGCACCCATCCAAACACTGTCCAGGGGAGAGAGAAGCCGTGGCCAAACCCTTGGAGTATTGCAGTTGAATTGGCAAGGACGTTTGTGTTATGGGGAAGGATGCAGGGAACCACAGCCAACCATGTATGGCTTTATTGGCGAGATCATCCCACTGAGGAAATGGATCCTCAGGCTAACTGAGCCTGATGCCTTTAGCTGTTTGATTCATCTCAAGCTTCTTATCCTAATTCCACGTTCACCGTAACCTTCCAATTTTGGTTGAGCTTCTCGTGGAGGCCTCCCAACAGAAACAGCATGCACCGGTGCCATGGGTGTGAGTCCCTGGCCTTTGTGATGTTTACATTGCTCATGGTGAACTAATGAATTGACCTTCTGGTGTTTGACATCAGTCTCGTGAGCTCTGGTGATGTGAGTCTGTCCCCAAGGGACGGCTCTACTTTAAAGTGCTGATGAAATCAGGTTTCTAAGCCAGGAAAGCGGAGATGAGATTTTTGGATGATCGCTAAGGAAGCAGAGGGGAGGATGATTGGGAAATGGTATGGTTCTTTGTCCCACTCTTTCAGTTTCCTTCCCATCAAAATACTTAATTTTGTTTTTAACTTCAAGTGATATTAAGTAGGGTGCAAAACTTTTGTATTTATCAATAGTGGGAGTGACCGAGCCAAAAAAAATAAAGACTGAAGAGCACTGTCCAAGAATGTGGTAAAAGTATTCACTTTGAGGACACCTGGGTGGCTCAGATGGTTAAGCGTCTGCCTTCGGCTCAGGTCATGATCCCAGGGTCCTGGGATCGAGTCCTGCATCAGGCTCCCTGCTCCTTGGGAGCCTTCTTCTCCCTCTGCCTCTCTCTCTCTCTCTCTGTCTCCCATGAATAAATAAATAAAAAGTTTTTTTAAAAAAGTATTTACTTTGAGCCCTCTTAGGAGATAGCCAGCTCACTTCCCTAGGAAATACCCTCAGCAAGCTTTGTCTGCCTGTGTTTAAGCATGTGTGTTAGCTCGGCTGCTATAACAAAGTAAAATGCTACAGACTGGGTGGCTTAAGAAACAGAAATTTATTTCTTACAGTTCTGGAGGCTGGAAGGCTGAGATCAGAGTGCCAGTGTGGTTGGGTTCTGGTAGAGAGCCATCTTCCTGGCTTGGAGATGGCCTCCTCCCAGGGTCCTCACGTGGCCTTTCCCGGGTGCACGTGTTTGGATAGAGAACAAGAGCTCTGCCGTCTCTTCCTCTTTCTGTAAGGGCATGAATGCTGTCATGAGGGTCTCACCTTCATAACCTGATCTAAACCTACCTACCATGTGATGAGCGCTGGGTGTTATATGCAACTGATAAATGATTGAACACTACATATGAAACTAAGTATGTACTGTACATGGGCTAATTGAATTTAAATAAAAATAAATAAATAAACCGACTTACCTCCCAAAGGCCCCACTTCTAAATATGAACACATTGGGGGTTAGAGCTTCAGTATGTGAGTTTGGGGGAGACACAGACATTCAGTCCATAACAGCATGTATGTGTACACACATAATACTCTGTACATTATTTAAAGTAAAAGTGAAGTATTTAGGTTATTATGGGCCAATGTTAACTAAGCTCACATTTCCGGTATGAGTTAGAAGTCTTTAGAAATCAAAGCATATTTTCATTATATAATGGTCTCTGCTCATCATTAATATGTAGTATTTTTGGTTAAGGGAGGTATCCTGGAACAGAGGACTTCGAAACTCACTTTCCAAAACCCAAAATTCAGAATACATTTTTTCCATGGAAAAGGGGAAATGAAATAATCCACTAGTTGACATGAAATTAATAATTCATGAGTTTGCTGGTTATTCCTACCACTTATTTCAGTATTTTCAGCCCCACAAATGTGTGTTGAGTGCCCGCCCTGTGCAAGACACCAGAATGGAGGTCCCCCAGCTTGCAGACAAGAGCCCTATGGCCATGTTCGTAGAAGAGGCAGTATCTTTATAGATGGGACTCTAAAGTGCTGTAGGAAAGGGGCGTTCTTTCCACGTAGACTATAAAAGTAATTGTTCTGCTGGTTGTATCACCTTTTTAGAATCTTTCAATCTGGTCCTCTTCTCCTGACTGTCAGTCTCCGTAGAAAATATCCAATTTCTATTTAATGACTTCCGATGTTACTACAAAGCGCTGCCATTAGCCCTGCCCTCGTCGACATTTGTTTTGGGGAATCTTCCTGGTGCTCCTTCTGCCCAGAGCCAGCCCACCAAGGCTCACCTAGGAGGAACTAGTCGCATCCCCTGCTGTTAACCATCTGCCATATCTGTTCAGAGCTTTCATGCCAACTGTGACAAGGAGCCTCTCAGTGTTGGTGGATGACATGTGCTGAACGTGGTTTCATGTCGTGTGGCATGCCAGTGAGCAGGTGACTTGTATCTGACTTCTTCCTAACATGAATCCCCAGGGGGAGAAGTCCCTTAGGATTCAGAGAGATGGTCTGTAAAGATGGATGAAAACGCTTCCTACAACAACCATCAACATACGTCGTCTTGCTCGCTGGCAATATTCTGACTAGTCTTTGTAGTGAACTGCTGCGTGTCATCTGTTCTGTGTTGCTGGCATGGCCCCACTGACACACAATTGTGTCAGAACAAGTAGCAAGCACATGTGCCTTCCAAGAAGAGAGTCCAGGGAAAACTTCTGTCCTCTGCATTATAGGTCTTGTTCAAAAAGCATTCAGTCATACTCTGGAATATCGAACTGTTTATTCTCCCTTAGCTGGCCCATCCCCATGTGGCCACCCCATGTTGGAACCATGCCACCTGGAATTAGGCCCACCTTTTTTTTTTTTTTTTTTTGGCATGCTTTTAAATGGCTCTAGCTGGGTACATTAGAATCACCTGGCGCATTTGTTAAACATCAAGACTTCAAGGCTTCAATTCGTACTTAAAGTCTCTGGGAATTGCACCCCAGGTGCCTCTGATAGACAGCAAATATGGAGCCTCTGCTTTAGAGTACATTTATTTTCTTATCTAGCCATTTATTAATGCACGGTAAAGCTGAGAATTTTTTTTTAGTATGAAAGTTAGTACTAGAATGTATGTCCACCATTCTAGTAAATTCCTTTTTTTTTTTAATTGAGGTATGTTTGGTATACAACATTTGTCACAGGTATGCAATACTGTGATTTGACACTTCTGTGCATTATGTAATGCTCACCTTAAGTGTATGTTACCTTACAAAGTTATTACAAAGTTACTAAAATATTGACAATATTCCCTATGCTGTACTTTTCATCCCCTTCACTTACTTAGTTTTTACCTCTTAAGCGCCTTCACCTATTTTGCCAACCCCCTTCCCTCTGGCAACCACCAGTTCTCTGTATTTATGAATCTTTTTCTGGTTTTTTGTTGTTCATTTGTTTTGTTTTTTAGATTCCACATATAAGTGAAATCATATGGTATTTGTCTTTCCAAATCTGATATATTTCACTTAGCATAATACTAGGTCTATCCATTATTGTCATAAATGGCAAGAACTCATTCTTTTTTATGGCTGAGTAATATTCCAGTGTGTGTATGCATGTGCACATGCACGCAAATGTGTATACCACATATTCTTCATATATAAGTGGACACTTACGTTGCTTCCAGATCTTGGCTGTTATAAATGCTGCAATAAGCATAGGGGTAAGTGTATCTTTTTGAATTAGTGTTTCTGCTTTCTTGCGGTAAATAGGCAGCAGTGGAAATACAGTAATGTTTGGTATTTCTATTTTTAATTTTTTGAGGAACCCCCATACTGTTTTCCAATGGCTGAACCAATTTACATTTCCACCGAAACAGTGTACAAGGGTTCCCTTTTCTCCACACCTTCAACATTCATTATTTATTGTCTTTTGCATACCAGCTAGCTATTCTGACTGGTGGGAGGTGATATCTCATTGTGGTTTTAATTTGTAGTCCCTTGATGGTTAGTGATGCTGAGTATCTTTTCAAGTGTCTGTTGGCCATCTCTATATATTCTTTGGAAAAATGTTTGTTCAGGTCCTCTGCCAATTTTTTAATCAGATTTTTTGGGTTTTTTGGTGTTGAGTTGTAGGAGTTCTTTATATATTTGATACTAACCCCTTATCAGACATATCAATTGCAAATATCTTCTCCCATATAGTAGGTTGCCTTTTCACTTTGTTGGTGGTTTCCTCTCTGTGCAAAAGCTTTTTATTTTGGTGTAGTCCCAATAGTTTATTTTTGCTTTTGTTTTCCTTGCCTGAGGAGATATATCTAGAAAAATTTTGCAAAGGCTAATGTCCAAGAGGTTATTGCCTGTTTTAGTAGTTTTACAGTTTCAGGTCTGATGTTTAGGTCTTTAATCCATTCTGAGTTTATCTTCATGTATGGTGTAAGATAGTGGTCCAGTTTCCTGGCACTACTGATTGAAGGGACTGTCTTTTCCTCATTGTATATTCTTGCCTCCTTCACCATAGATTGACTACATAAGCATGAATGTATCTCCGGGCTCTCTATTCCATTCCACTGATCTCTGTGTCTCTTTTGGGCCAGTCCCATACTGTTTTGCTTGCTCTAGCTTTGTAGTATAACTTGAAATCTGGATTGTGATACCTCTAGATTTTTTGTTCTTTTTCAAGGTTGCTTTAGCCATTTGAAGTCTTTTGTGATTCCATACAAATTTTAGGACTATTCTGGTTCTGTGAAAAATGCTCTTGGTGTTTTGGGTAGGGATCTAGAGGTTGCTTTGGGTAGTATGCATATTTTAATGCTTCTGATTCTTCCAATCCATGAGCATGGAATATCTTTACATTTGTGTCATCCTCAGTGTCCTTCATCGGTGTCTTACAGTCTTCAGAATACAGGTGTTTCACCTCCTTGGTTTATTCCTAGGTTTATTCCTAATTTTATTATTTTTGATGCAGTTGTAAATGGGATTGTTTTCTTAATTTCTCTTTCTGCCACTTCACTATTAGTGTATAGAAACAACAGATTTCTGTATATTAATTTTGTATTCTGCAACTTTACTGAATTCATTTATTCATTCTAATAATTTTTTGGTGTAGTCTTTAGGGTTTTCTGTATATATTATACAGCATGATGTTATCTGCAAATACTGACAGTTCACTGCTTCCTTACAAATTTGGATAAATCCTAAATAATGGTCTCATATTTTCAAAATGAAGCACATGGGCTCTGTGACAGCTTTATTTCTCATAGCTCAGTGACTCTGTATCTTTTCCTCACAGCTTTAAGAATGTGTAACTAATCATGTTCACCAGAGTCCATCCCCCCCCCCAGCTCTTTTCTGTATAGGTTATAGTACTTAAGTTAAATATTAGCTTTTAATGTGCCTTTATCTTTAGATTTGCAAAAATAACTTTTTTTCCTACCCCTTAGATTGAAGACATTAAAAGTACCTTGTAATTTCTGTATTCCAATAATGCTATAAAATTGAATAACAGTGAAGTACAAATAAAATCAACTCTGATGAAATTTGGGGTAGAAGGGTTAAGAGAAAAAAAAATGTAAGCAACACACTGCATCAAACTGTATCAGATACTATCTCTTATCACAGGAGGGGAGGAGGGATTTTGTGCCATAGATTCATGAGGTTCTTCTCCATGGAAGACCAGTACAAATGACCTTAAAGGGTTTTTTAAAGTAGGGCAAGTCTGTTGATGAAAGAACAGCACTTTCTGGTGCTGCTACTTCTTTCTCTTGCTGGTATGTGCTGGTCCCAACACCAACAGAGAAGTCAGAAACAGGAAAATCATCACCTTTTGAATGACTGGCAGATGCCTGTTTTCCTTTAGGGCACTGAGAAACCTTTCTTTGGGCCAGGAATTCATACTTTCAAAGAAAATAGCCAAATTTAAAAGGGGTGGTAGTATTTGGGGGAGCTTCCAAGTTCAGAAAGGCAATCGCAATTGTTGACATATGATCTTACCCTGTTTGGGTGGAAAGTGGGATAATACTGTTTGTTATGTTTTGGGCCCTGAACATAACCTATAATTATGGGTCTTTGGGAATTCTCATTTTTGGCTTAAAAGATTACATATACATGTTGTATTATATTTTATTTTAAGGATGCACAGAAGCTGTGTGATTTTTGGTTTTCAGCTACTATAGCTATTTTCACTTCAGTAAATTGGGATAATAATGCCTGCTTCCTAAGATTTTGGTGAAGCTTTAAATTGTGGAAAATACCTTGTATAAATAGCGGTCTCAGAACAATAAGTTACTACTCAGACCACCAAAGGAAGAGCAATTAAAAGTATAAATAGGCAGTATGTATTTTAACTATTAAGGATAATTGTTCTTCAGCTCCTCTGTAAATCTTCCAAGTTTGGGGTGAGGGGTGGGAGTAGGGGGCAGGAAGGAAAGTGAACAGATGCCAGTTTCTGTAAACAGATTGGTGGGGTGGTTTCTCAAGAGATGATGTCGGCTCCTGCCCATTTGCAGAGAATAGGGCCACCTGCATTGTGTGACCTTGACTTGACCTCATGAGATGAAAGTGGCTGATAGGTGGAGTGGTGGCCAAAGGATATACGTGGCCTGCTTGTAGAGGAGGAGCTGAGAGGTGAAATGCCTACAGAGAGGGCACTGCCTTGGAGTGCTGTCTTGGACAGCCCCAGGGTTTCCCACTGCCTGGACCACTGACATTCATAAACTCAAGGCCTGTACCATCTTGTGCTGCATAGTCTGGGTCGTTACTCTTCAATCCTTCAAAAATTCCCACATAACACTACAATGTACCATTTTTTTTTAATTGAAGTATACTTGATACACCAAATGTTACTTTGTTAAACTTTTTTATTTATTTTAGAGAAAGAGTGCGAGCAGGGACAGGAGGGCCCAAGGGAGAGAGAATCTTAATCAGACGCCTTGCTGAGCATGGAGCTTGACATGGGGCTCGATCTCAGGACCCTGAGATCCTGACCTGAGCCAAAATCAAGAGCCGGACGCTTAACTGGCTGAGCCACCCAGGCGCCCCACCAGATGTTACTTTAGTTTCAGGCATACAGCGTAGTGATTCCACAAGTTTATACAGTTATGCTCTGCTCACTACAAGTGTAGCGATCCTCTGTCACGCTATTACCATACCATTGACTGTAGTCCCTGTGCTGTACCTCTCACCCCCGTGCCTTATTCATTCCATAACTGGAAGCTTGTACCTTCCACTCACCTTCATCCATTTTGCCCGTCCCCTCCACCCCCCTCCCCTCTGGCAACCATCAATTCTCCATATTTATGAATATTTCTGCTTTTTGTTTATTTCTTCTGCTTTTTAGATCCTATATATAAATGAAATTATGTGGTATTTGTCTTTCTCTGACTTATTTCATTTGGGTAATACCCTTTAGGTCCATCCATGTTGTCACAAATGGCAAAAATTTCCATTTTCATTGCTGAGTAACACTCCATTGTGTGTATATACATCTTTTTTGTCCATTCATCTATCAAGGGATACCTGGGTTGCTTTCCATATCTTGGTTATTATAAGTAATCCTGCAGTAAACATAGGGGTATATAGATCTGTTCAGATTAGTATTGTCATTTTCTTTGGCTAAATACTCAATAGTGGAACACTGGATAATATGCTATTTCTGTTGTTAATTTTTTGAGGAACCTCCATGCTGTTTTCCACAGTGGCTACACCAATTTACATTTCTATCAACAGTGCACAAAGGTTCCTTTTTCTCCATATCCTCGCCAGTACTTATTTCTTGTCTAATACCAGCCATTCTGACAGATGTAAAGTGATATCTCATTGTGGGCTTGATTTGCATTTCCCTGATGATTAGTGATGCTTAGGATTTTTCCATGTGTCTGTGGGCCATCTGTATGCCTTCTTTGGGAAAATGTTCAGGTCCTCTGCCCATTTTTCAGTCAGATTGTGGGGTTTTTTTGGTGTTGAGTTGCAGTAGTTCTTGCATAATGTTTTGGATATTAACCCCTTATTGGATATATCATTTGCAAATATCTCCTCCCACTTAGTAGGTTGCCTTTTTGATTTGTTGGTTTCTTCTTTGCAAAAAGCTCTTTATTTTGGTGTAGTCTCAGTAGTTTATTTTTGCTTTTGTTTCCCTCGCCTGAGGAGACGTATCTAGAAAAATGTTGCTAGGGCTGCTGTCAAACAAGATTATTGCCTACATTTTCTTCTAGGAGCTTTATGGTTTCAGGTCTCACATTTAGGTCTTTAATCCATTTTTATTTTTGTGTATGGTGTAAGAAATCTTTTGCATGTAGGTGTCCAGTTTTCCCAACAACCATTTATTGAAGGGACTGTCTTTTCCTTATTGTATATTCTTGCCTCCTTTGTCATAGTGTAATTGACCATATAAGCATGGATTTATTTCTGGGCTCTCTATTGTGTTCCACTGATCTATTTTTGTGCCAGTGCAATACTATTTTGATTACTGTAGCTTTATAGTATATCTTGAAATCCGGAATTGTGATACCTCCAGCTTCGTTTTTCTTTTTCAAGGCTGTTTGGCTATTCAGGGTCTTTTGTAGTTCCATACAAATTTTAGGATTATTTTTGTTCTGTGAAAAATGCTATTGGTATTCTGATAGGGATTGTATTGAATCTGTAGATTGCTTTGGATAGAATGGGCATTTTAACAACATTAATTCTTCTAATCCATGCGCATGGAATGTCTTTCCATTTGTGTTATCTTCAATTTCTTTCATCAGTGTTTTTGGTGCAATTGTAAATGGGATTGTTTTCTTAATTTCTTTCTGCCACTTTGTTATTAGTGTATGGAAACACAACAGATTGCCATATATCAATTTTGTATCCTGCAACTTCCAAATTCACTTATTCTAATAGTTTCTTGGTGGAGTATTTAGGGTTTTCCTTTTTTTAAAAAGATTTTATTTTAGAGAGCTCGTGAGTGGGGGGAGGGGCAGAGGGAGAGAATCTTCAAGCAGGCTCCCTGCTGAGTGCAGAGCCCAACACAGGGCTTGATCTCATGATGCATGAGATCATGACCTGAGCCAAAACCAAGAGCCGGACATTTAACTGACTGAGCCACCCAGATTCCCCTAGGGTTGTCTATATGTAGTATCTTGTCTTTTGCAAAAAGTTTACTTTTTCCTTACCAATTTGTATGCCTTTTTTTTTTTTTTTGTCTAATTGCTGCAGCTAGAACTTCCAGAACTATGTTAAATAGAAGTGGCAAGAGTGGACATTCTTATTTCTGATGTTAGAGGAAAAGCTCTTAGTTTTTCACCACTGATTATGATGTTAGTTCTGGGCTTGTCATATGTGGCCTTTATTATGTTGAGGTATGTTCCCTCTAAACTCACTTTGTTGAGAATTTTTATCATGAGTAAATGATGAATTTTGTTAAATGCTTTTTATGCATCTATTGAGATGATCATATGATTTTTATACTTCATTTTGTTAATGTGGTGTGTCACATGGATTGATTTGCAAACATTGAACCATCCTTTGCATCCCCAAAATAAATCCCAGTTGATCATGGCGAATGGGGATTCATTTCATGTATTGTTAAATGAGGTTTGCTGATATTTTACTGGGAACTTGCACCTGTGTGCATCAGAGCTATTGGACTGTAGTTTTTTTTTATAATGTCTCTGGTTTTTGTATGAGGGTAATGCTGGCCTTGTAGAATAAATTTGGAAGCTTCCTCTTCTATTTTTTGGAATAATTTGAGGAGACTAGGTATTAACTCGTCTTTAAATGTTTGATAGAATTCACCTGTGAATCCATCTGGTCCTGAACTTCTATTTGTTGGGAGTTTTTGATTGCCAATTCAGTTTCATTAGTAGTAATTGATATGTTCAGATTTTTCTATTTTTTCCTGATCCAGTTTTGGAAGACTATGTTTTTAGGAATTTATTCATTTCTTCTATTTTTTTTTAAAGCTTTTATTTATTTATTTGAGAGAGAGAGAGAACGAGAGAGAGCACATGAGAGGGGGGAGGGTCAAGGGAGAAGCAGACTCCCTGTCGAGCAGGGAGCCTGATGCGGGACTCGATCCAGGGACTCCAGGATCATGACCTGAGCCGAAGGCAGTCGCTTAACCAACTGAGCCACCCAGGCGCCCTCATTTCTTCTAGATTATCCAATTTGTTGGCATATAATTTTTGTAGTAGTCTCTTGTATTTCTATGGTGCTGGCTGTTTTCCTTTATTTCTGATTTTTGTCATTTTTCTTAATTTTTGTTTCATTTTTTTCTATTGTGTTCTTACTCTATATTTATTTTTGCTCTAATCTTTATTATTTCCTTCCTTCTACCAACTTTGAGCTTTTTTTCTAGTTCCTGTAGGTATAAGGTTAGATTGAGATTTTTCTTGAGGTACACCCGTATTGCTGTAAATTTCCCTCGTAGATGTCCCTTTGGGGCATCCCAAAGAAGATTTGGATCACTGTGTTTTTATTTTTGTTTGTTGAGTAGCATGTTGTTTAGTCTCCACATGTGTTTTTTTCCAGTTTTTTTTTTCCTATAATTGATTTCTAGTTTCAAACTGTTGTGGTCAGAAATGATGCATGATAGGATTTCAGTCTTCTTAAATTTATTGAGACTTGTTTTGTGGCCTAACATGTGATCTAGCCTAGAGAATGTACCATGTGCGCTTGAAAAGAATGTATATTCTGCTGGTTTTGCATGGGATGTTCCGTATATAATCTGTTAAATCCATCTGGTCTAATGTATCATTCAAAGGCACTGCTCCCTTTTAAAGGGAGAAAATGACTAATCTAATAATAGTAGGAGACTTTAACACCCACTTACATCAATGGATAGCTCATCCAGGCAGAAAATAACTATCTGTTAATATTTGCTTTATTTAGGTATTCCAGTGTTGGATGCATAGCTCTTTACAGTTAGATCTTTAGATCCTCTTGTTGGATTGATCCCTTTATCATTATGTAAAGCCCTTCTTTGCGTCTTTGTTTTAAAGTCTATTTTGTCTGATGTAAGTGTTGCTTCCCCAGCTTTTTTATAAGTACATATCTATCAATAATTACTTTAAATGTAAATGGTCTAAATGCTCCAGTTGCAAGACATAGAATGAAGGAACAGATAGAAAACAAGACCTATCATATATGCCAACAAGAGACTCACTTCAGACCTCAAGAGAGAGACTGAAAATGAAGGGGTAGGAAAAGATACTCCATGCCAATGAAAACAAACAAACAAAAAGTCCATGTAGCAACACTTATATCAGGGCCCCTTTCTTTAAATGCAAATTTTTCCATTTAGAAAAATAACATGTTTGTTGTAAACAATCCTAAAGTATTTAGAAAAAAAAAAAAATCCCAGGACTAGTGTGTCAAAAGACAACTGCCTTGGCATGACTTTGATGCTTGCAGAAGCTGTTGAAGGACTCCAGGAAGTTTAAATGATATTTCGATGGGGCACCTGGGTGGCTCAAGGGGTTAAGCATCTGCCTTCAGCTCAGGTCCTGGGCTCAAGCCCCACATCAGGTTCCCTGCTCAGTGGGAAATCTTCTCCCTCTGCCCCTCCCCCCAACTCTCAAATAAATCTTTAAAAAAAATAAAAAATGATCCTTTGATGAAGTAGCATTACAAATGTCATCTGCAGATTCTATTCTTACTTACACAGTAGATGCTCTGTTGTTAATTTATTAATTTAAATATTTAATTTACTAAACATACAAGTCAGCTTATTTGAGTGTGTACTTTGTGTTTTACTTTGCAAAATTTGAATATGCAGATTAATTATGGTGTTATTACCAGTGTTCCATCAACATGAATTTCACCTCAGTGTTCTGCAAGCAGGCAGGAATGATGCAATTATTAGGAAGTCAGAACTGTTTAACCTTTATGGCTATCAAAATAGTATAAATAATGGTAAATACTAACTTTTTCTGCAACAAATAATCTTTTCCCCTTGGAAATGAAGTGTGCTCATGTTTAATCCAAGCCTTGGCAGTATTTTTTAAAAGAAAAAAAGAGGAATGGCTAATCTGACATAGCAAAAATGCATATAGATAGCCAGAAGGAACAAGCCTTTATGCCTTATCTTTATTTTATTACCTTCCCTTCTGTTGTCAATTTTTCCCCAGGCCCAGATTATATCAAACAGAGATTTCAGGAAGGTGTAGATGCTAAAGAAAATCCAGAAGAAAAAGTACCTGAAAAGCCACCTACACCAAAGGAATCTCCTCATTTTTATCGCAAAGGCACGACACCCCCCAGGTCTCCTGAAGCAAGTCCCAAACAAAGCCACTCTCCCCAGCCCTCCTCCCCCAAACCCACGAAGAAACAGAACCCCAGCTCAGGGGCAAGACTCAACCAAGACAAACGGAGTGTGGCTGATGAGCAGGTGACAGCCATCGTCAATAAGCCTTTGATGTCAAAGGCTCCCACGAAGGAGGTGGGAGCCATGGTGCCCACGTCCAAGTACTCTGGCCGCCACCACATCCCCAACCCCAGTAACGGGGAACTGCATTCTCAGTACCACGGCTACTATGTGAAACTGAATGCCCCCCAGCACCCCCCAGAAGATGTGGAGGAAGAGGAAGGATCAAGCCCGTCTTCCTCAGTGCTGGTGCACAAGCCAGCACCCAACAAATGGAGTCCCCCTAAATCTGTGACAAAACCAGTTGCCAAAGAAAGCAAAGCTGAGCCAAAAGCTAAGAAGTCTGAACTTGCTATACCAAAGAATCCAGCAAGCAATGATTCATGCCCTTCTTTGGAAAAAGAAGCCAATTCAGTAAGTTGTGCACAATGTGTTTGTTTTTTTGCTTCCTTTTGGTTCCTTCAGGTAGCAGTGTAGGGTGACTAGCATCTTGGTGACAGCTTGTCTGGCAAAAGTCCTGACGAGTATAGGACTACGTAGGATAGAGCTTAGCACATTTGTTAGCCCAAGACAGCAAAGAGCTCTTGGGGCAGAAATTTGTCCCTGTTCACTCAGTCACCCATCTTAAACATCATTCAGGTAGCCAGCTTGTTACTGAATCACGTGTTAGCAAGCCTTTCCCCGCACTTCTTGGTAAGTTTTGTGGTAGCTTAGTTTGAGCTGCTATGACAAAAAATGCCATAAACTAGGCGGCTTAAACAAAATTTCTTCTTTTTTTCTTTTAATTCTGAAGCCTGGGAGTCCCAGGATCAAGGTGCCACAGACTTGATGTCTGGCGAGAACCCAATTCCTGGTTCATAGGCCTTGCTGTACACTCCCAGGGCTGAGAGAAACAGCAAGCTCTCTCATGTCTCCTACAAGGGCACTAATCGCCTCATGAGGGCTCCACCCTCATGACCCAGGACCCCCCCCCTCCAAATACCGTCACACTGGGGATTAGGGTTTCAACATATGAATTTTGGAGGAGCACAAAGTCCATCACTGTAGCTAACTCTCTGATTGGCTAGAAAGGAATCATGGGCGCTGACAAGGGCCAGGTCCTCTCAGAACCCTGGCTGGGAAGAGAATTCCACCACCAGTTGCTAGGTTCTTAGCCGTGCTCTTGAGCCCTCACAAAAGACATAGAGTAAAGGAATGGATAGAAAACAAGACTTATTTATATCTGTGTGCCTAGAAGAGACTCAGTTCAGACCCAACGAGCCAGACTAAAAGTCGAGAAGGAAAAGATACTCCAGTCAGCATCTTTAGACAAAAGAACATTTTTTTGTAGCTATTGTGAATTATTCTCCTAAATAGTTTGGATTTTACTTAATTAGGCTTTGCCACTAGAACATTGTTTTTCTTTTCAACTGTTTAAAATTACTTTGGTCTTCTAACTTCTCAGTATAAGTGCTTCCAAAATTTTAGTTTTCTGGTAAATGCTAGTTTTTTCAATTAGTCTTGAGCATTTAAGGGTTTTAATTATTCAACCAGAAAGCTATTTATTATTGATAAGTGTCATTTGATGAGCATGTAGAGATTTATTTGAATAACATATGGAATTAATACTTTATCAAATTCTACAGAATTTATAAAATCCTGAAGCTAAGTAATTATTAATAAAAAATTGACGAACTGATCTGTTGACCTAGTCACATGTTTTTGGAACAGAGGTGTTGCATGTTAAATGCAGCTTAGGAAAGAAGCCACAGCTGACCCAATATTTACTAATTTCTGAGACATTTGCATAAAGGTGCAGATTAAGAGAGTTGTATTATATTCTCGTTGACCAACTTAAACTGGACAAAAGAAAAAAACAGGTTTAAACAGTAATAACAAACAATTGAAATGCATCTTTTTTTATTAACTTACATTTGCTGCTTCTTGGGTTTATTTTGCTAACATTTACAAACACTGGTTCTCATCTTTTTTATCATCTACCTCTAAATTAATCAGATTAACTACGTTAACTTCCTGAGAGTCATCCTCCATGGGGATAAATGGTTTTTTAAGACAAACGAAGTCAATTAGTATTAGTTTGCCTGATTTACAAGGGTGAAATTCAAACAATGCAAGGCCATATAGTTTCTACCTTGCACCCAGGAGTGGGGTTCAGTTGACCTCTAGAACTGCCTAAGAGGAAGTGAATGGCCCAGTGTCCTACACGCTGTCTATGAAATGTTACTACTGTTTGATAAATTCACAGCCTCCTTATTTAGGAAAAGTATCTTTTTTACTTATGTGCAGAACCATCTGATTCTTGGAGGTAGCCAAGCATCCTGCAGCCTGGTAGGCTGGTCTCTAGGGCTCCCTTCCACATTCCAGGAGAAAGGAGGCCTAGCCCTCTGCAGCCTCTGTGCATGACAGGAATCAGAAGTCAAGATTGCCTTGGCACCTTCATGTGAAGATTTTAACAGTTAACACAAAACTGCCTTTCACACTCCTGATGACTGTTTTCTTGACAGTTTAGAAGTGATAAAATCATCATAAAGGTAGCTAATGAACCACCTTTAGAACTAAGGAGTACTGCGTACAGTTTTGAGACAGACACTGTGTAAGTTAGAGGTTTATACATAACTTGAAAACTCAAAGGACTATTCACAACGAAGCACACACTGGAGGGAAAAACCAGACTGAAGCGGTGTTCGTTGTGGGCAACCGAGAGATCTAGTACAAGCCCGAATCGTCATTTTTAGGGTGGTTGAATACACTGGGATCTGGACTTTTAGTCGCCAGCTTATTGACTAAGACAGGATACGCTGGTGGCCAAGGCTGTGGACTCTGGTGCCAGACTTCCTAGGTTCAAATCCCAGTTGTGTTGCTTCTCAGTCGTGTGACCTTGGGCAAGTTTCCTAACTGCTCTGTGAGTTGTTTTCCTCATCTCTACCTCTATCATAGGGCTGTTTTGAAGATTAAATGAGTTAGTACTTACACAGCTCTTAGCACAGTGCATAGCACATGGTAAGTGCTCAAAAAGCAGTGGCCATTATTGTCCCAATACTGTAGTCGGTGAAGCATAAAATAGTTCATAAATATTCCAATAGATTTTGGCCCATCCTCAGGATCACCCTGAATAGCCATCTCCTAGAAAAACAGAAAACCTTCTGAGACACAGGCTAACACTTAGCAAATTGAACTACTTGATATAAGCAGTAAGAGACGAGGGGCTATGCCACGGATTACTCTATAACCCTTCTCTAGAAACGTGAGACTCCTGTGGGCCATGGTTGCACATAGACTGATATTCCATGGAAACACATTCTATGCGGTACCCACCTCTTTCTAGGATTTTGCAACATGGGTAGGATCCAGTAGAGACATCATTACAGCCTGATCATCAGACTAGCAAGGGGTCTTCTAATTCGCAATCTCGACTCCTTCTGAGACCTGCCTGCACTTTTTCTTAGCCATTACTCTCTTCCAAGTCTATTTGGAAATTAAGGCATCCCTGTCACGTCAATTTTGAACCAAGTACACACACACTAAAACCCTACAAACAGTAAATACACATAAACTTGCCTATTTATACTAAATTCAATTTTTTTCTTTTCATGTTTTTAGAGAAATTTTAGATTTAACAGACTATAGTAACTCTTCAGAAGATGCCTCTCAATTTTAAATGAGTAATAGTCTTTTGAAGAAAAAAGATACATTTCTTGAGTTAGAACTTCATATTTCCATATTTCCCCACACTTTATTTTCTAACTGCCTGAAAGTTCTTCCAATCCAGATTTGCACTTTTCCCTGCTACAGCTCCTTTTATTACACCTGTCTCAGTCAGTCTTGAAAAGCAAGACTGATTTTTTTTTTCATTTTGCTATTTTAAGCTACAACTGGCTACCACAGTCATGTTTATGAGACTTCACCTTAAAGCTTTCCACCCTGTGCTCAGCCTAGGTATCTGAAGAACACCGAGCTCACGTCTTGAGATCTGCCTATTAAACATAGCATCCCAGAATTTATTTGCCACCTGGTTGCTGTTTGAACTTTTTATTGCTGCCTTACCCTCATCTTCACTGAGTCATCTTTAAAAATAGCTTTATAAATGGAGTTGTACAGTTGGATAAATATATATACACATGTCTATATATTTATGTATATATATATACAAATATGTATATTTATAAATATGTGTGTGTGTGTGTGTGTGTGTATATATCTCCATCCAAAAATGCTAATGAATTCAAAAAGATAAACTCATGGAACCTTGTAAGGATTTATGAAATGGGAGTTAAAAGTCCAGACACAAAAAAAAAAGTCCAGACACAGCTTAGACTTTTGAAGTTAGATTCACTGAAGGCACTTTCTCTGTTTTTCTACTTTTCCTTGGTCCACTATAAGACACTGATAGTAATAGCATTTCCTTAATCTCCATGCTGAGTTATGATGTTGAAAGATTTGAGTTATTTTCTGAGTTATGTTTCCCACACTAGACATTTTAATTATTGAGTTACAGATTTGGACCCTCCTAGTACCTTAGAATGCAACTATTCTAAAAGAACAACTGGTCCTATCAAGATTTGAGTAGTTTTCTGCTACCATGAAATCAGAGGATATAGATGAAAATGCCATTTTCAAGAACTTGATTAAAAATTATTATTTTTAAACTAAGGCCTGTAGCTATATAGGGATATAGGAAAAAAAAAAACACAGCAGCTCTGAAATAGACAAAGTTTAATTTTAGTTTTGTAATTTGCTTAAACTGGATGAGTAACGTTGGGCAAGACACTTACCTTCTCGGAGCTCTGTAACTTGTAATCACCTGTGAAGAAGAAATCATGTACCCAACACTGCTTATTATCAGCCCACTGCCTGGCATATAAAGACCTGCAATAAATGTGCTTTTTCCTCCCATTTACTTGGGGTTTAGGAACTAGGGTTTTTCTTCTTCCTAGTAGTCCCCATCTCAAGGATACCCATTTTTACTTCCTTTTCTCTCCCACTCTGATTTTACTAATCACCTCGTTCTTCATTTAAGGCAGTGAATTAATAAGGTCAACAACCACATCCACAACACCTGGAAAAGTACCAGCAGAGAGCAGGTGTTCATAATGAAACCCTGGATGAGTTGGGCGACCCATATGTGCTGGGTGCACGGCGGTGAACAAAGCACAGCCCCCACCACTGTGGAACTCAGTCTAGGGCAAAGACGGAGATTAACGAGAAGTGACAAAGTGCGAGTGTTAGGAGAGACGAAGACCAGGGCACTCTGACCCATGCCAGGGAGGTTGTGGCCCCAGTTGGGAAGGAGACCTCCTATAAGGATGTGACCCAAGCTCTATACCTTGCAACATGAGCACTGGACCAATTGCAGTTCCAGTCTTTCTTACCTCCCCGCCCCCACCTCCAAAAATCACACCAGTACCACATTTGAGGACTCTGTTAGCCTGTTTCAATGTAGCCTCATTCAGTATTCAAATCTAGTACAACTGTTTCCTCATCAAAATAACAATTAAAATACTTACCCCACCCACCTCATAAGGCCATTTTAGAACACAGTTAATACTAAAAAATTAGACACTATTTTAATAGGAAATACCAAGATCGGGTCTCTGTAATAAAGATGGTCAAGCATGAGCAGCTCTTGAACGATGGGTCAATAAGGTTGGTTTTTGTTTAAACAAGTAAAGTTTGGGTACCTTGGCTAGCTGGTATTTATTACAGCCGTATTTATCAAAATAGAATTCTGCAGTTTAATAGGACTTGATTTCTGAAACGTGGTGGCTGTGAGCAAAAAAGTGAAGAATTAAGACCTATAAGATAATTCCTGCAAGTGTTCCACTTCCTGCTTGCAATTTTTACTTTAAGGATCGGGTGGAATCCAAAACTCTGACCAGGAAAAGCAAGAGTCCTAAATTTTTCCTGAGAGGCCTCAGTATCCCTAAAGATTTTAGTCTTACTTTCTAATTGCCTTCATGAGGAAATAATTCTTCCTCATCTAAATTACACCCTAACAAAAAGTGCATATCCACTCTGTTAGTCCCTCACCCAGTTATGGCGCACTCTCACCCAGACTGCTGTTGTCAGATGTTCTGAGGTGAATGAACTAGATTATTTGTTAGTCATTTTTTTTTTTTTTTAGATTTAATCAGGACTGGATTCATTTCATAGTGAAAGTGCGGAGACGGCTGCACCTAAATACGGCATTGCTATTTTTAGTTTATACCTTTTGGAGCTGCTGTCATTCACTGCAACGGGGTTGAGGTTTTTATTTATTTATGTATTTATTTTTGGGGGGGTAATTGATTTTATGAGCTAGCTTACATGTGGATATTAACGTGGAAACATTATGCTTGTTTTGTTCTGTTTCGTTTCCAGGGCCCTAATTCAGTCATGATTGTCCTCGTCATGCTGTTGAATATCGGGTTGGCCATTCTTTTTGTTCACTTTCTAACTTGATTGGAATTAGGAAAGGTAAGAATCGCCTTAATTTCTATATAAAATCACTGTCTATAACATTCTTTTCCCATTATTTGAATTTACATTTTTTTTAAACTGCGTATTGTCCTTCACTTTAATTTTGGCTGTGCCTGAATGTGATTCAACATAGTTACTTAATGCTGTAACTGTTTTGACCCTTCAGTGAAGTCATGACAACTAGTGGTGTTAGCCCACAGTTCTCTGCCGTGGCATCATCAGCCCTTTAAATGGCACACCCCAGTCAGACTCAGACTCAGGGAAGGAGGCTTGGAATTAGGATGGGATCGCGAAAGAGATGAAACTTGGAAAATTCAGCCAGAGGACCTGTTCAGTCCCCCTGGGAATGCTTTGTGGCTTTGGGGTCCTCTGGGAGCTGAAGCAAGCAGCCGTGTTGGAGAGCAAAACTTAATAATCATTCTTTCTTAAAATCTGCTGAAGCAGCCCCCATCCGGCGAAGTTCTTGGCATTGGCTACTCCATCGGTCCTAGCAGAGTGTGACTAAACTGGAAATGTATGGAGCTGCATTTTTTTTTTTTTTCCTGATGGAAGTCAACAGCTGCCTTACTATTTTACCATCTGACGTTTTTAGTAGGGAGCTGGGAAAACAAACGACTGCCCGAAGAATGCGGTCGGAGGATTGTGTTGCTGCGGCCATGGCTCCAACATTCACTCCTATCTCATTAGAAGAAATAGGTAGCAGCATCACTCACCAGTCTTATGCCATGACCTGCTGCTTTAACATCTCCTGGAATGTTCTGGGAGAGAACGTTTCGTTTGCTTGTGCACGCCTCTGTTCATTCTTGCTGTTTATTGAAGTAGAATGTATAGCCCTCTACAACGTGTGGTCCTGGCTGGAGGAAACACACTTGTTGCATCTCAAGGAAAAGAAACAACATTCTAGAGAAGATGTGTTCGTTGCAATAGCAATACATTTTTTTTTATGCCGTTTAGTCTTCCTAAACCTGTAACAGGCTGTTTAAAATTTAGCAGTGTGAAGGCATTATACCTTCCTAAGAAGTAATTTTAAATAGTTTTAATTATGCCCTTAGGAGGTGCTAAATTTTAAAAGCTGAAAGACAACAGAATTCTAAGAAGCGTAGTCAAAACGTTGCATGGATTGCATTAATCGGTGTTTAAAGGATTCAGTTTCATTGCTGACGTACTTTACAACCAAATAAAATCTTGTCAGTGACTATGTTAATTCCCATGAAAGTTAAGCAAGATGCTATTAATAACTGCTCTGGTCCTTTTTTTTTTCTTCCAACTTAAATTTTTGTTGAATACATTCAGGTAGAGCGTAAAGCTTTGTTAAACCTCTGCTTCTCAATTTTACGCCTTTACGTGTGTTTCAAAGTCCTTTCGTAATTTTATTTCACATTTTAAAGGCTTAGACATTTTTATTTAAATATTTGTATTTTGCAGTCCTTTGTTATTCTGACATAATCTGATTTTTTTTTTTGCTGTTTTATAATTCATCCTTTATTACTCAGAAGCATGCTTATTACTTAGAGACACTACGTGGTCTTTATAAAGATAGTTATTTAAAAAGAAATAAGGGGAGGAAAGGTATCTTAAATCTAAGACATTACATTGTGGAGAAGGAGCTAGCTATTCCTAAATATTTTCACGATCTGCATGGTTTAATCAGATTCTTGCTACCTTTTCAATGCAGAAGAGACCACTCACATGTTAGCACAGGTGTGAACTGAATGCTTTGTCACCTGCAGGGTAGTAACCCAGTGATGTTTTTTGCAGAAGTGCAATATGTTGAGAATCCTGGGTGTGACCAATATGGAATAAAGAAGAAAGCAGAAAGAGAGCAAATGAAAATTACAACTTGTATATTTATTTATTTTTTACATTTTGCTTTGACTTTTAAATTTAGGGAAGTACATTTTTAGCCAAGAAACGTTTAAGCTCCTGTGTCAGTCTCCGTACTCTCACTGCGCCTTCCTAACCCCATAGCTCTTGATGCTGGGAAAGCGGATTTTTTAAAAAAAAAAATAAAATATTTAATCTTACTAAGTGTTTATTTAAAACGTGTAATGCTTTGGAAATAATGGGTAACAAATAACAAAAGGATATGTTTATAAAGTGAGCATGTTGGTTCCATTTATAAATATATGTATGATTTATAAGCTTTTTTAAAAACAAAGCTCAAATTGTTGGTATTTTTCTAAAATGTGCACAGCTGTATTTTACATGAAAGGCTCTTTCTAATGGGTTGTTATACTGTGCTCTACATTTTGGACAGCACATGAAGTCTGCCAATGTACTTAATAAAACATGACCTTGTTTATTTAAAGTTTCTTGCTGTGAAAAAGAACTCCCTACCTGTGAGTTCCTTTATTTATAATCCTCGAAACCAAAATGTATAATGTACAGTTTTCACAACTGTATCCGCTCTAATAAAGAGAAAGTTGGTTATTAATAAAGTGCAGGTGTGTTTCCTTTGTGAGTCAATTACTGTCTTGAGTTATGTGGAATTTGGGGGTCGGTGGGTTGTATTAAAAGATCTGAAAAACTGACAAAAATGGGGTGCAAAATGCTCAAAGCAGCCACAGGGGAGAAGGTAGTGGACCATTATTTCTTTCTGTTTCTTTCATCCTGGGCTTTCCAACTAATTTTGTAAAATAAGATTCATTTTCCTGCTTAGGGCCTTCATTAATTGGATTAGTTCCTTAGCCAGGGTTTTAAGTCTGCCCCTGTTGTTAAGGAAAAGTCAAAGTTGGAGTAAATCCCCCTCCTGCACGGATACTTTTCAAGTAATTAAAGTTTTTGGATCATTGTGCCTCAAGTAAGTTAATATGTTGCTATGGCCCCTGTTGAGACACATTTCGGGAAGCTTAAGCACACTGTGCATAATAAACTTGCCGCCACTAGAATTTCCAGCCACTGGGCTCCCTTTGAAGCCATCGCGTACTGGCCCAGGCCGCCCTGACACCTAGCAAGCTCCCTATGAGGGATAGTGAGAGGCCCACCTCCAAAACTGCTTCCCAGGGAGCCGCCATGGTGCTTTCACATTCCCAAACAAGCCACTCCTGTGGAAGGCTAAGGTCTTGGAGACCCCTGTATAAAGAATGCATCAAGTTAGCACCTCTGAGTAGTGAAAGATGGAACAACTTGAGTGATTCACCTCCCAGTAAAATCTAAAAGAATGGAACACAGACTCTTCTGGAGCCAGTGGGAAAAAGCACAGGGTGCTAGAAAGATTATTGATTCCAGTTTCAGGTCCAAACCACAAGTTTTGATGGCTGAAGCCAAAGCTGGGGTAAAGAAAGACTTTGTGGGTGGGAAATGTGGAAAATATTCTATGTGCCCTTTTAATGCAATAACTATTTCAGGAACTATGGTAAGCAGGCTCCCCAGGCATACACTCGATGCGACACACAGCCCTCCTCCCATGCTCTGGAAACTTGCGTAGCCTCGTCTTTCCAACTCAGTATGTGGCCGCACACCTGGCTTATTCGGTCAGCACAGCATAACCAACGGCTCGTCAGGCTCAGTTTGATTAGCCTGGGTTTGGGAACTATCTACGTCCAGCATTTCCTTCTGCCCCCAAAAGTACTGACAAGTACTTCAGTGTTCTGTACTAGCCCCTACAGGAATCTCATGTATGGGAGTAGGAGGAAATAGCAAAATATCTAGAATAAAATAAATAGTCCCGAATGCAGTGAATATGGATAAAATTCTCGGCTACGGTTGTGACCGATTATGGATTTTTCTCTCATCTGTGCCCTGGTTTCCTCATCTATAAAATGGGTGTAACCAGAGCACTGATCTCACAGTGTGGTTGTGAAGGTAAAATGAGCTCGTTTATGTTAAGTGCTTAGTACAGTGCCTGGCTCATAGTAACTGTTGTGGTAGCTTTTGCCAGTTGGAGGAACTAGGGGAAAAAAATGTTAATTTCTATAAGTGTCGCACATTAAAAAATAGAGATCCCACTTTATAAAGGCCTCTTTTTAAAGGTTAATTATGTCACAGGTCATATTATGTTCTTTCTTCTTTTTTCACTGTGAAAATCAAAGGCCACCCTTCACCAGAGTTCCTTTTCTACGCTAAAATGCAATTTTTCTGTATTACTATACAGACATTTGCTTTACAAAGAATATTCACTTCAGTGACTCATTAGATTCTTATAAGATCCCTAGGGAAGAATTCCTGCATTTAAATGACTTGCCCAAGGGTAGCCAAAAAGTTATAAAAATTTGTATCTGAGTCCCACATCGGATTCCAAATGTGCTTTTTCATTTCATATATTGGTTATTATTATTCCACGCTGTCATCCTCATCAACCATAAAAAGGCAGAAAACATGATCTGATTTAGATAAACTATTAGAATTAACACAAAAGTGAGGGCCTGAGATTTGTTCAGCTAGTGATTGGTAAAGCAGCTCACTTACCACCATAAAGAGTATATCAATCTTTGAAGAGAATTCTGGAGAGATTTGGAGGGAGAGACAGACTCAGCAGAAGATTACAGTACTCATGTACAAGTCTTTCCTTTTCCCATCCTTGCCCCAAGCAAACTCATTCATGAAATATCAAGAACAACATCAAGTGTTGAATGGAATTATGATATTTGCTTAAGGGAAAGCAACAGAGGTCTTTGGTATGTATGTCACATGTCACATTCCTGCCATTTATGGCACATATTTGGAAGAAAAGAATCTGATCAATATCATGTCCCCCATGCAGTAAAAGCAGAAGCAAAGGTGAGAAGAAGCCAAAGGTCATCTAATTTTCTCATGTTCTGGGCATGTTCTAACAACAGCTTCTGACCACCAGAGCAAGCACCTAGAGTCAGGTAGCTGCTTCTGATAAAGGCCAAGAAGATGCCCAAACATAGCATTGTTGTAGAGGTAACAGGTGATGGAATCCATCACCTAAAGACTCGCATTTTTAAAAGCAGTTTTACATCAGATAATTGGGCCAAATAAAAGTGAGCAGAGGTTAGAAACATTCAGATCCACACAATATTTAAAAGGATAGACAGCTATCACTTCAGTCTGTGGTTACTTATCAGCCCACTGAAACCAAGCAAGAATTTGGAAAGTAATCTCAACACAAGAAAGCGCCAAAGAATGCACTACATCTGTGCCCAAAATAAGGTTTGATGCTATCTACATCTGTTTGGCATGATACAAGTAATGTGGGGGATTCAGCATAATTTTTCATTTCTCAATGTCCACTTTATTTCCCAATATTTACGTACTTTACAGTTTAGTTTTCTTCCATTAGGATTTTTGTGCATAGGAATCTCTTTCCATTTTTTCTAATAATCAGGTCCGTTTTTTCCTTCACAAAAGAGTATTACTAATCTCAAAGATCCTAGACCGTATTTTTGGGTTTCTGTTGGTTCAATCCAGCTATCAACAATTTACCTGTATTTGTGTTGACATTCTAAAGACTGAGTAAAGGGCGCCTGGGTGGCTCAGTTGGTTAAGCGACTGCCTTCGGCTCAGGTCATGATCCTGGAGTCCTGGGATCGAGTCCCACGTCGGGCTCCCTGCTCAGCAGGGAGTCTGCTTCTCCCTCTGACCCTCTTCCCTCTCATGCTCTCTATCTCTCATTCTCTCTCAAATAAATAAATAAAATCTTTAAAAAAAATAAAATAAAGACAGTACATTATAAAGGAAGCACTGCAAACCTATCTGCTACCCTGCTCAGAGCTCTCAGGGGTTTAATTTTTTTTTAAAGACTTTATTCATGAGAGACAGAGCGGGGGAGAGAGAGAGAGAGAGAGAAGCAGAGGGAGAAGCAGACTCCCAAGGAGCAGGGAGCCCGATGTGGGACTCGATCCCAGGACCCCGGGATCATGACCTGAGCCGAAGGCAGATGCTTAACCATCTGAGCCACCCAGGTGCCTTAATTTTTTTTTTTTTTTTTAAGTAATCTCTACATCCAATGTGCGGTTCCAACTTACAACCCCAGGATCAAGAGTCACACGCTCTACCCACTGAGCCAGCCAGGGACCGCCCCCCCCTTTTTTTTTAAAGATGAGCTTTCAGGAATTTTAATGTGGCCTGTGTGTTCAGTACCCTGCCTGACCCCTTCGTGCCCTGCAAAACCCGAGCTCTCCATTGCGCTGAATCATGGCTCCCTGTCAGTCTCCCCACAGCAGCAGAATGCTTAGAGACACACAATTTACTGGTGCAGTTTGACAAACATGTCAGCCTAATTGAAGACAGTAATTCAAACAGAGAAGTATAAAAAGGCTTCAATTCAGGATGCCACTTTCTCAGATGCCAGTTTATAGAACCAGCCACACACTTCCTTTTGAGTTGTCCCCCTATTCATTGGCTGTGCCAACACCAAACATTACGTGTCCATTTTGGTATACTCTAAAGACAGTTTTGGGGTCCGTAAAATGAGAACAATAATATCTGCCTCATACTGTTTGATTTTTTTTTTTTTTAAGATTTCTTTTGAGACCGAGAACATGAGAGCAAGTTGGGGAAGGCAGAGGGAGAGAAAGAATCTCAAGCAGGCTCCACCGCCAGCGCAGAGCCTGACTCAGAGCTCCATCTCACAACCCTAAGATCATGACCTGAGCCAAAACCAAGAGTCAGACACTTAACCTGAGCCACCCAGGAGCCCCTGTAGTGTTTTTATAAGAATCAACTCCCTAACACATAGTAGGCTCTCAACATATAGTAGGTACTACTACACTTAATTGTCTCAACTTTATCAGCAATTTTTACTTATTCCTTCATCAAACATTTGTTACGTACTGTTGAAATAACTTTCTAGGCCCAAGATGGAGCGGCCCTCGCCTGGGGTGCCTTATCAGCAAACCAGAACTCAGATAACTTTTGGGTCCCTGTAAATGCTCCATTTGACCAGAAACACAATATATCCCGTCAGCCAATCCCCAAACCCCAAGCCAACTCGATTGCTCACCCCAAACAAGTGTTGTGGCCCCAATCAGATATTTCTATTTTTTTTCTTTCTTTTTCTTCATTCTTTAACCTATAAAAGCTCCCTGCCTTCTACCCCATTTTGCAGTTCTCCAAAAGGAGACTGTTCACTTTGTGAAGTGTTAAATAGTTTGTTCATAATACCTAAATTGTTTTCTTGAATATTTTTAATAGCATTTCATTGATTTTTCTTTAAATTCACTGAAATGAAATTCTTTGGTCATTAAGCATCAGGTCCTCCTGCACTAAAGGATGCATTCTGCATAGAGAACCAGCTGTACTTTGAATAGTTAAATGAGTTCCTTCTCAAAAGCAAAGGACAGACAATAAAAATCAAAGCTCTTACTGATCATCAGAAGACACACTAGTGAGTATTGGTGCATTTCTCATTAGAAGCTTAGGAATACTTAATATGGAACACTCATACTAGTAAAACTATTCATTAATGTCTATTACTCACAAAAACTGCATGATAAAAAGATACAATTAAGGTGTATGAGAAATGAGCCCGACAAAGGCTTGCCACAATGATTATACTCTTAGTTATAGGAACAAACTTCCTGAGGCAGGTAGAGCATCAAGATGTTCACTGATATGCAGAAAAGTGTTAATGGGCTCAGCTATTATGTTTAATCACCATGGTTATGAACATAGGCAAATGGCTCTGGCTTTAAAGAAAATTAAAATACATTTAATCAGAAATAATAGCATGGCAAAATATCATAATGTCAGATCTTCCAGAGCTGAGTAGTGTAGCATCCATTAGTTTATAAGTTCATCATTAATATTTATAGAGAAAGAACAGAAAAGAGGCTAAGGAGTTACCTGCTCAGTTCAATGTAGACATTCTGATAGCTTATCTCAAATCCTGCATTAAGCTGAACTTGAGTGCTTTTCTTCAGTAGGAAACAGGAAACAATTCTCCTGCTCAAACATATTTCATTCACTATTTTAAGGAAAACCTGACATTAGAAGAAAGTCACCTCCTGGGACTTTAAATAGCTTTTATATCATTAAAACACACACTTCCCCCGCCCCCCCACCAAATCTCATTCTGTATCAACCACAACAGGAAGGAGACTATTTCAGTGGTTTTCAAACCGCCATGAGCAT